>NC_081391.1:248121-315621 GCF_030684315.1 Stegostoma tigrinum | reverse complement strand
TCTCACATACACACACACTCTGCCTGTCTCTCAAGCAGGCACACACAAACACACACACACACGCTTCCTCAATCTCACACACACTCTCTTCACCTCAAACACACTGACCCGCTTCATCTCACACACACTCTCTTCATCTAACACACACTCACTTTTCCCCTCCTTCACACAATCACTCTTCATCTCACACACACTCTTCCTCTCCCTCAAGCACACACTCACTCCCTCACACAAGCACACACTTCCTCTTTCACACACACACACAGTCTCTTCATCTCACTTAAGCACACAATCGCTTCATCATCCACACAAATACACTCACTTCATCTCTATCTCACTCATACACACTCACTCTACATCTCACATGCACACACTCTCTTCATCTCTCACTCACACAAACACTAATCATCTCAGACACACACTCTTCTTCACACAAACACACAAATTCCTCAAATCACACCCACACACAAACACTCTCTTCACTCACACACACTCGTCATCTCTCATGCAGTCTCTCTTGATCTCACATACACAAACAACCTCTGCTTCTCTCTCAAGCACACACTAACATCTTCACACAAACACATGCTTTCTCTTTCTCACACACAGTCTCTGCATCTTACTCACACAAACAATCGCTTCTTCTTTCACACAAATACACCAACTTCATCCATCTCTCACGCACACACTTTCTCTTCATCTCACATCCACACTCTCTCTTCATTTCTCTCTCTTACGCAAGCACTCTTCATCTCAAGCACACACTCTTCATCACACAGACACACAATCGCCTCAAATCACACACATACAAACACTCTCTTCATCTCTCTCTCACACACACACACACACACACACACAATCTTCATCTCTCACGCACAGTCTCTCTTGATCTCACATACACAAACACACTCTGCTTCTCTCTCAAGCACACACTAACATCTTCACACAAACACATGCTTCCTCTTTCTCACACACAGTCTCTGCATCTCACTCACACCCACACACACACACTCATCATCTCACACACAAGCACTCTCTAAATCTCTCTCTCACACACACGCACAATCACTCATCTCACACACACTCACTCTTAATCCCGCGCAAATGTGTGCTTCATCTCCATCACACACACAGTCTTCATTTCACAGACACACAAACACTCTGTTCATCTCACACACACTCTCTTCATCTCACGTGCACGCACACTCTTCACCTCACACTCACTGTCTTCATCTAACAAATACACTCTCTTCATTTCACACACAATCTTTTTTCATCTCACATACCCACACACACTCTTCCGCTCTCTCAAGCATACACACGCAGTCTCACACACACACATGCTTTATCTCTCTCATGCACACAATCTCTTCATCTCACCCACACATGCACACACATATTTCCTCTCTCACACACACACACTCTCTTCACCTACACGCACACTCCCTCTTCAACTCACACACAGTCTGCATTTAACACTCAAACTCTGTCTTCATCTCCTTCACACAAGCTCTCTTCATCTCACATATACTCACACACTCTTCCCGTCTCTCAAGCTGGCACACACTCACACACACACATGCTTCCTCTCTCTCACGCACACAGTCTTTTCATCTCACTCACACACACATGCTTCCTCACTCTCACACACACACTCTTCACCTCATACACACAGTCCCTCTTCATCTCACACTCACATTCAGTGTTCATCACCATCACACAATCACTCTTCATCACACACACACTCTTCCTCTCTCTCAAGGACACATTCACTCCCTCACACAACACACACACACAGTCTCTTCATCTCACTCATGCACATGAACGCTTCATCTCTCTCTCTCTTTCTCACACACACTCTCTCCACATCTTACATGCACCCTCTCTCTTCATCTCTCTCACTCACACAAACACTCATCATCTCAGACACACACTCTCTTCATCACACACACACACCATCTCTCACGCACAGTCTGTCTTGATCTCACATACACAAACACACTTTTTCTCTCTCAAGCACACACTAACATCTTCACACAAACACATGCTTCCTCTTTTTCACACACAGTCTCTGCATCTCACTCACACAATCACTTCATCTCTCACACAAATACACCAACTTCATCTCACACACACTGTCTCTTCATCTCACATGCACACGCTCTCTTCATCTCTCTCTTACATAAGCACTCTTCATCTCAGACACACAACCTCCAAATAATCACACACACACAAACACTCTCTTTGTCACACACACACACACACACACACACAAACACACATAGTCTTTCTCTCTCTGAAGCACGCACAAATACTCATCATCTCAGACACACATTCTCTTCATCACACACACAAACACACTCTCATCATCATCTCTCTCTCACACACACACACACACACACACACATTCACTATTTCATCTCACACACACTCTTTTTCCTCACAGACACGCAAACACTTGCTTCATCTCAAACATATACTCTCTTCAGCTCACGTGCACAATCGCTCTTCCCCTCACATTCACTCTGTCTTCATCTAACGAACACACTTTCTTCATCTCAGATAACAAAGTGTGGAGTTGGATTAACACAGCCGGCCAAGCAGCATCTTAGGAGTACAAAAGCTGATGTTTCAGGCCTAGACCCTTCATCAGAAAAGGTGGATGGGGAGAGGATGCCGAAATAGGGAGAGAGGTGGTGGCAGACCAAAGATGGATAGAGGGGAAGATAGTCGGAGAGGAGTGTATGGGTGGGGAGGGAGAGGATAGGTCAGTCTGGGGAGGACGGACAGGTCAAGGTTGAGGTTAGTAGGTAGGAAATGGAGGTGAGGCTTGAGGTGGGAGGAAGGGATAGGTGAGAGGAAGAACAGGTTAGACAGGGTGGGGACGAGCTGGGCTGGTTTTGGAATGCAGTGGGGGAAGGAGATATTTTGAAGCTGGTGAAATCAACATTGATACCATTGGGCGCTCTCTCTTCATCTCACATACGATCTTTCTTCATCTCACATACCTGCACATACCCTTCCTCTCTCAAGCAGACACACGCACTCACACAGACACACGCTTCCTCTCTCTCACACATACAGTCTCTTCCTCTCTTTCACAGACACAAACACTCTTCACCTCACATGCACACTCCTTCAACTCACATGCACTCCCTCTTCATCTCCTTTGCACAAACTCTCTTCATCTCAACATTAAGATTGACAAGTCGCCAGGCCCGGATCAGATTTGTCCTCGGCTGCTTTGGGAAGCGAGAAATGCAATTGCTTCGCCACTTGCGAAGATCTTTGCATCCTCGCTCTCCACTGGAGTCGTACCTGAGGACTGGAGAGAGGCAAATGTAATTCCTCTCTTCAAGAAAGGAAATAGGGAAATCCCCGGCAATTATAGACCGGTAAGTCTCACGTCTGTCGTCTGCAAGGTGTTAGAAAGGATTCTGAGGGATAAGATTTATGACCATCTGGAAGAGCATGGCTTGATCAAATACAGTCAACACGGCTTTGTGAGGGGTAGGTCATGCCTTACAAACCTTATCGAGTTTTTTGAGGATGTGACTAGTAAGGTTGATGAGGGTCAAGCTGTGGATGTGGTGTATATGGACTTCAGTAAGGCATTTGATAAGGTTCCCCATGGAAGGCTCATTCAGAAGGTCAGGAGGAATGGGATACAGGGGAACTTAGCTGCTTGGATACAGAATTGGCTGGCCAACAGAAGACAGCGAGTGGTAGTAGAAGGAAAATATTCTGCCTGGAAGTCAGTGGTGAGTGGGGTTCCACAGGGCTCTGTCCTTGGGCCTCTACTGTTTGTAATTTTTATTAATGACTTGGACGAGGGAATTGAAGGATGGGTCAGCAAGTTTGCAGACGACACAAAGGTCGGAGGTGTCGTTGACAGTGTAGAGGGCTGTTGTAGGCTGCAGCGGGACATTGACAGGATGCAGAGATGGGCTGAGAGGTGGCAGATGGAGTTCAACCTGGATAAATGCGAGGTGATGCATTTTGGAAGGTCGAATTTGAAAGCTGAGTACAGGATTAAGGATAGGATTCTTGGCAGCGTGGAGGAACAGAGGGATCTTGGTGTGCAGATACATAGATCCCTTAAAATGGCCACCCAAGTGGACAGGGTTGTTAAGAAAGCATATGGTGTTTTGGCTTTCATTAACAGGGGGATTGAGTTTAAGAGTCGTGAGATCTTGTTGCAGCTCTATAAAACTTTGGTTAGACCGCACTTGGAATACTGCGTCCAGTTCTGGGCGCCCTATTATAGGAAAGATGTGGATGCTTTGGAGAGGGTTCAGAGGAGGTTTACCAGGATGTTGCCTGGACTGGAGGGCTTATCTTATGAAGAGAGGTTGACTGAGCTCGGTCTCTTTTCATTGGAGAAAAGGAGGAGGAGAGGGGACCTAATTGAGGTATACAAGATAATGAGAGGCATAGATAGAGTCGATAGCCAGAGACTATTTCCCAGGGCAGAAATGGCTAGCACGAGGGGTCATAGCTTTAAGCTGGTTGGTGGAAAGTATAGAGGGGATGTCAGAGGCAGGTTCTTTACGCAGAGAGTTGTGAGAGCATGGAATGCGTTGCCAGCAGCAGTTGTGGAAGCAAGGTCATTGGGGTCATTTAAGAGACTGCTGGACATGCATATGGTCACAAATTTGAGGGTGCATCCATGAGGATCAATGGTCGGCACAACATTGTGGGCTGAAGGGCCTGTTCTGTGCTGTACTGTTCTATGTTCTATGTTCTATGTTCTATCTCACAAACTCACACACACTCTTCCTCTCTCTCAAGCAGACAAACACACACACACACACGCTTGCTCTCGCTCTCTCACGCACAGTCTCTTCATCTCACTCACAGAGCCACGCTTCCTCTGTGTGTGTGTCTCTCTCTCTCTCTCACACACACACTCTTCCTCTCTTTCAAGCACACACATTCATCATCTCAGACACACACTCTCTTCATCCTACACAGACTCTTTCATGTCTCTCTCTTTCACACACACACACACACAAACACACACACACACACACAAACACAAACACTCTTCCTCTCTCTCAAGCACACACAAACATTCATCATCTTAGACACACACTCACTTCATCACACACACAAACACTCTTTCATGTCTCTCTCTTTCTCATACACACACGCGCACACACACAAACATACACACACTCACAAACTTCATCTTGTGCACACACACAGTCTTCATATCATGATCACACACATACACTCATCATCTCACTCACAAACGCGCTCTACATCTCTCTCTCACACACACTCACTCTTAATCACAAACAAACGCGTGCTTCATGTCCATCACACACACAGTCTTCATTTCACAGACACACAAATACCCTGTTCATCTCACACACGCTCTCTCTTCAACTCACGTGTACAATCGCTCTTCACCTCACACTCACTCTGTCTTCATCTAACAAATGCACTCTCTTCATCTCATACACAATCTTTTTTCATCTCACATACCCACACACACTCTTCCTCTCTCTCAAGCAGACACACACAGTCACACACACACATGCTTCCTCTACGTCATGCACACAATCTCTTCATCTCATTCACACATGCACACACACATTTCCTCTCTCTCGCACACACGCACTCTCCTCACCTTACAGGCACACTCCCTCTTCAATTCACACACACTCTCTTTGCATCTAACACTCACTCTTCATCTCCTTCACACAAGATCTCTTCATCTCACATATACTCACACGCTCTTCCTCTCTCAAGCAGAGGCACACTAATACATACACATGCTTCCTCTCTTTCACACACTCAGACTCTTCATCTCACTCACTCCCATACACACTCTTCCTCCCTCTCTTTCTCACACACACACTCCTTTCACCTCACATGTACACTCCCTCCTCATCTCCTTCACACAAACCCTCTTCATTTCACATACACACACATACACACACACACACTTCCTCTCTCTCAAGCAGACATACACTCACACACACACGCTTCGTCTCTCTCACACATGCAGTCTCTTCAGGTCAATCACACACATCAGTCCTTCCTCTGTCTCTCTCAGACAGACACACACACACACGTGCACACACACAGGCAGAGTCTTCATCTTGCACACACACACACACACATGCTCTCATCTCAAGCACAAACACACTCTACATCTCTCTCTCTCTCACACACACGCACAATCACTCTTCATCTCACGCACTCACTCTTAATCCCACACAAACACCTGCTTCATCTCCATCACACACACACACACACACACACACACACACTCTTCACCTCACACTCTGTCTTCATCTAACAAATACACTCTCTTCATCTCACACTCTCAAATCACACATACACTAACACTGTCTTTGTCTCTCTCACACACACGCACACACTCTCTCTTCATCTTCACACAATCACTCTTACACGCACACACACAAACACACACACACACACACACACGATCACTCCAGGTAGCAGAAAGAGTTGAAACTGACAGGGAGGTCAGGTGGGATAAGAAGACGACATGAATGACAAAGCAGTTGAGAGAGAAGAGAGGACTGGGTGTGCCAGGATTAACAAGGAAGTGAGAACTGACAGAGTGGTTAGGATATGAATGGTGCTGAGACTGAGTGTCAGGAGAGTATGGATTTACAACAGTGCTGGAAATTAAAGGGGAGCATGGAGTGAGTGCAGAGCTGGAAGTTGTGCAAGAGCCTGAACAAACAGAGGAGTACAGAGTGAGAGCACAGCTAGGAATAAAAAGGGAAGTGGTGTGACAGGGGAACATGGTGAGACAGCACAACTGGGCGTGAGAACAGAGCTAGAAGTTAAAATGAGCTGGGAGTCATGATGTGAAGGTGCCGGTGTTGGACTGGGGTGAACAAAGTCAGAAACTCGGGGCAGCATCGTGGCTCGGTGATTAGCATTGCTGCCTTAGAGCCAGGGACCCAGGTTCGATTCCAGTCTCAGGTGACTGTGTGGAGCTTGCACATTCTCCCCATGTCTGCGTGGGTTTCCTACGGGTGCTCCGGTTTCCTCCCACAGTCCAAAGATGTGCAGGTGAGGTGGATTGGCCATGCTAAGTTGCCCATAGTGTTCAGGGATGTGTAGGTTGGGTGGGTCTGGGTGGGATGCTTTGAGGTTCGGTGTGGACTTGTTGGGCTGAAGGGCCTGTTTCCACACTGTACGAATTCTATGAAAACACACAACACCATGTTTATTGGAAAACACAAGCTTTCATAGCCTCACTCCTTCTTCAGGTATTGGTAAGAGAGGTGGCATCAGGCACAATTTATAAGTAAAATATCAATTGGTCACACGACTGATGAGGTTGAAGAAACAAACCTAAGATGCTGCTGAATCTTTAATAAAGTGTAAGGTTTTAATTGATTAATATGTATATATAAATCCCTGAATTTGTTTCAAGTCACTGCTCTGAGATAAATAAAGGTTTTATCAGTGTAAAGAAGAGGTGACATTTTAGCTCAGATAATGCATGTTAGGTATGAGGCCTTGTTTAAATGGGAATGAAAGGGGAGTATGCAAAGACAGAAGATCTGCAAATTACAGCAGAGCCATGAGGAAGAGAGGAGACTGGAAAGATGGCAGAACTAGGAGACTCAAGGGAGCTAGGAGTAACGGGGGAGCAGACAGAGACAGACGAGTTGGAAGTGCTGGGGTATAAATAGGGTCAGATGCATGGAGTAACAATTTTATTGAGTTACAGGGAAGTATGGGCCAACAGCATAACTGGGAGTGAACCCTGCAGCCCAATGGTGTCAATGTGGGTTTCACCAGCTTCAAAATCTCCCCTCCCCCCACAGCAGCCCAAAACCAGCCCAGCTCATCCCCGCCTGCCTAACCTGTTCTGCCTCTCACCTATCCCCTCCTCCCACCTCAAGCCGCACCTCCATCTCCTACCTACTAACCTCATCCCACCCCCTTGACCTGTCCGTCCTCCCTGGACTGGCCTATCCCCATCCTACCTCCCCACCCATACTCTCTCTCCACCTATCTTCTCCTCTATCCATCTTCGGTCCGCCTCCCCCTCTCTCCCTATTTATTTCAGACTCTCTCCCCATCCCCGTCTCTGATGAAAGGTCTAGGCCCGAAACGTCAGCTTTTTGCTCCTGAGAATCTGCTTGGCCTGCTGTGTTCATCCAGCTCCACACTTTGTTATCACCATCTTGACTAAGAAATATATGATTATTTTGTTTTCCTTCATTTTTCTTTTTGTTTCTATGTTTTTAGAAAACTAAGAAGAATATTTATGAATCCTGAAATGTCTACATATGTCTGCTTATAATTCAAAAATATTCATGCAATTGTTTAACATGTTGGTTAGGCTAAAGCAGGAGTATGGCGTGCAGTTCTGGAATCCACATTACAGGAAGCATCTGATGGCAAGGGAGAGGATGCAGAGGAAAATTACCAGGATCTCTGAGCTGGAGAGTGAGTCATGAAGAAAGATTAGACAGGCTGTTGATTTCCTTGGAGCAGAGGAGATTGAATGGAGACATGATTGAGATGAATTAACATTTTCTCTTTGATGGAGGGATCAATTGCCAGGGGACATAGATTTAAGGTAAGGGACAGGTGCTCTTGAAAATACACATGTTAAAGCATTGCATGTTTCACCCAAAGTATGCTGGAAATCTGGAACTCCGTGTTTAAAGATGCCATTAGTATCTCCTACCGTAAAGATTAATACAATGTATTTATTCAACTCCTCTGCTGTATCCTTGCTTCCTTGCTTACCAGAACTATTTTCCCAGCCTAATTCCCGAAAGGGACGATGTTCGCTTTGACCTCTCTCTGTTTCAGAATGAGAGATGCAAAATTGCAACAAACTGACAGCGATCACGTTATGTCTGTGTCAAAAGTAAGCACTGTTGAAGTCAGGGCAAGATTGTTTTTCAACTTCAGAGTGATTGAATAAACTTATAGACATTATAACTTCAAACACAAATTAGAAATGTACATAATACTTACTGAGTAAAACAAATTTGAAATTTGAAACTTAAAATTAAAAACAAACCTAAATGGAAATACTGCGTATGGTTTAATTTATTTCTTAATAAAAAGTTTCAGAAATAAACTAACCATCACCGAAACTGGTGAACTCAATAAAAGAAACCCCTCAAAAATATTGTTGACAGATTTGAATTTAAGGTATTTTAAAAGAAGGAAAGATGAAAACAATCTAATAAGTTATTTGTGAAAAAGTAAACTTTTGCTTTTGAGGATATAACAAATTAATAGACGTCAGTAATGCCTGGAGCCACAGGAATGTTTGGTTTCAGGTTTAAAGGTATGGTAAAAACATTTTTGTTTCCAAAATAGACAGTAAATTTTCTCCAAAGCTCCTGAATTCAATTGAATAGTAACAATGAGTGGAGAAATAACACGACATTGAAACAGAGTATTCAAATAAAAGGGAAGAGTAGATAAATTAATTGACTGATAGTTTTTTCTCTGAGGTATGTGTGCCTAGTCCATTAAAATTAATTTTAAGAGAACTGAAGTGGATGATTTGTGATTTGGCAACTACTAGAAAAATCAGGATCAAGCAGAGAGGATAGGAACCTCCCCTAACCACTCCCTAGCCCCTTTCCCATCCCTACTTTCAAACTTTAAATAACATGAAGTTAAGTCAAAAATGTGTTGCATGATGTAAAGATTCAGAAATTTACCAATGAGGGAATGCATGAGCAGGATGCACAGCAAGAATGAACAGCAGACATGTACTCAAACTTGAAGAAATGGTTATTGCAGCCTGGAAGTACACAAAAACATTATTTCAACCACCAAGATACTGAAACATCATCCATAGAAAAAAGATTCCAACCATTAAAGTAAGGGGGGGTGTTAATAATTTATTTAAAGCATTCAGTGCTGTTCATCGATTAAAAGCTAAGGGGGTAATAACACAAAAGAACTTCAGACGAAGGGGGAGCTGGACCAGCTTTGAAGGGCATATATATATACAACCTGCTGCAGTAATTGTACACACTGTAAGCAGCTGGGGATGAGACAAAGTCCTTCAAGGATGCTAATTTAATTGCACAGCCAGCAGAGGAGAGGGAGAAAACAGCAACTTACCGAGGCACAGTAGGAACAACACAAGATGAGATACTGTCAGATGAGTAATGAGGACAATGCTTCTGTTAACCAGTTTCATACAAACAACATCTGGATTGACAGACTTCCCAGTGACTCAAAAAATAGCCGGGGTGGGATAGTAAAAGTGCTGAATAACATACAGCAGATTTTCTATCCAATATATTGACACAGACATTAAATAAAGATAGTCAAGTGACCAAAATAAAGTCCTGTCCATTATTCTAACATTCCTGTCTCTTGTTCTCAAATTCCAATCCATTTTTTGGAACATTCCAATCTCTTTTCTCAGATTCAGATCTCTCCCCTCCCTCTCTCTGGAGCTGCTGATCCCTGTTAGTGTCGGGGATGAGGTTCCCGCTGTCAATATGGGATGACAGGCTGAAAATCATCCCTTGTTAAGAGAAGACAGAAAGCCCCCAGTGACATAATTATGATCCACAGACGCACAGTCACTGAACAAAGGGAACTTGGACTCCAACAACTTTACAACTCAGGATTCTAATTTATTCTAACAGCAATGAAAGCTCTCACTCACAGATTCATCAACTTCACAGCATAGAAGAACAGCATGCAGCCTACATGCTGATCAGCAAAGATCTGATCACCTTAATCCATTTACCAGACTGTGGTCCATTACCCAATGAGATGGCAAGAGAATATCAAAGCATTCCTCAATGTAACAAGGCTAGTTTATGGCTAAACCGCTCATTCAAGTAATGGTTTCCAGTCTCCTACCACACTCTGGATGAAGAAAGAAACATACTCAAACAGCTCTCCTACTAGCCATTCTACTCTGACCTTAGATCTATGCCATCCATTGCTGACCTCTCAAAATATTTCCTCCTGTCTAAATTAACTGCACCACTCATAATTTTATACATCTCAAGCATGTCCCCAGTACTGACTGGGACTTCCTTTGAGCATGAGGCTTAGGTGGGGCAGAATTTGTTAACTGCATCCAAGAGGGTTTCCTGAAACAGTATGTGGATAGTCCAACTAAACGCAGGCCACACTGGACCTTGTATTGGCTAATGAGCCTGGGCAAGTGACTGACCTTTCTGTGAGAAAGCATTTTGAAAACAGTGATCACATCTCCTTAAGTTTTAAGGTAGTTATGAAGAATGATACGTTAGGACATTATGGGAGGGTACTAAATTGGGGAAGGGCAAATTACATCAGCTATGAGCCAGGAGCTAGAGAGTGTTAATTGGAAAGAACTGTTATAGGGCAAGTCCACATTTGACACGTGGGAACTGTTTAAATGCCTGCTGGTTAATGTTCAAGACTGGAATGTTCCAGTAAGGAGAAAGGGCATGGATGTCAAGATAAGGGACCATTGGATAATGAGGGAGTTTGTGAATTTTTTCGGAAGCAAGAAGTAGTAAATATAAGGTTTAGGAAGCTAAAATTGGACAGATCCCACGTGGAATATAAAGAAAGTAGGAAAGAACTAAAGCAGGGAATTAGGAGAGCAGGAAGGGGCCATGAAATAATCTTGGCAAGTAGAATTGAAGAGATTCTCTACATACATTAAACCAAGAGGATAACGAGGAAGGAAGGAGGACGAGTCAAGGATAAAGGAGGGAACTTGTGCTTGGAGGCAAAAGATATAGGTGAGGTCCTCAGTGTGTACTTTGCATCAGTATTCACTCAGGAGGAATGAATTAGTGAGATTACTGTGGATCATGTGAATATGCTGGGGAATTTTGACATCAAGAAAGAAGTGGTGCTTGGTTTCTTGAACGGCATTAATGTGGTTAAATCCCTGAGCCACTTGGTATCTACCGCAGATCATGAGAGTGCCAAGAGAGGAGATTGCTGGGGCCTTTACCAAGATCTTTGCTTCCTCTCTAGCCACTGGAGAGGTCCCGGAGGACTGGCGAGTAGCTAATGCTATTCTTCTGTTCAAGAAAGGAAACATGGATAACCCAGAAAACTGTAGACTGAGAGAATTCTTAGGGGCAGGATTTACATGCATTTGGAAAAGCATAACCTGATTAGTGACACTGGTTTGACTGTGTGGGGCAGATCATGTCCTACTAAGTCGATTGAATTTTTCAAGAAGGTGGCAAATGGGATTGATGAGGCTAGAGCAGTGGATGTTGTCTACATGCATTTTAGAAAGGCTTTTGACAAGGTCCCTCATGGTAAGTTCATCCAGAAGATTAACTTGCATGGGCTCCACAGTGACTTGGCTACATGGATTCAGAATTAGCTATCCTATAGAATGCAAGGTGTAGTGGTGGAAGGTTTTTCTGGCTGGTGAATGGTGGATTGGATGAAAGAAGGAATAAAATATATTTTTTCTGCACTTATTTTGCTTTCATTTAGCTGTCAACAACCTTTGTTCCTATATTTGTACAGTGGAAGGTCTTTTGTGAGTAACTGGCTAGCTATCCAATAAAATGAAAATACAGTAAGATAACTTGGCTGCAGAGAAATGCTGGTGAAAAGTGAGATTCTTGGATGGGCAATGTATCACAGCAAAAACACATCTGCAGGAAATGTCACAGTTTGCACACACTGGGGTCCCAAATTCCAGAACTGGAGTAACTCTAGGCCACCCACGAGGCTGAAAACCACATGAGTAGCACATCTTGGGACATATCACACCGTAGTGAGGCATGTGTAGGTAATTAAAATTCATCAGAGGAATGAAAACAGATCCACGACAGTTACACCATGCCTGTCACAGCTGAGCAGGAAGGTAGGAAGAAGCAAGAACAGAAATGGCTGGAAAAACTCATCACAAAAATAGACGATTATCATGGAGCGTGACGAAGGTTATCAGAATCTGTGGCAGGATCCTGATCAGCTCCGGAAGTGGGCTGAGAAGTAGCAAATAGAGTTTAATGTAGGTAAGTGTGAGGTGTTGCGTTTTGGGAAGTCAAATCAAGGTAGGAGTTTCATGGTGAATGGTAGGGCCTTAAGGAGTATAATGGAATAGAGGGGCCTTTGAACTTACCCTCTCTCATCTTAAATGCTCCCTAGTTTTCCACATTTCAACTCTGGGAAAAGATAGTGATTGTCAACCATAATTTTATAAATGTCTATCAAATATCCTCTCAGCCTCTGCCGCTCCAGAGAAAATAACCTAAATTTATCTAGCACCTCATACTTATCAAGATTAAACTCCACCTGCCATTTTACAAGGATTGCTTACTGTGAATATGTGTTCATAATTTATATGTTTAAGAGTTAAACATTTATTTCCAGTAAATAAAAAAAAATGTGTCTGATTGATGTAAGGATAATCAAGGCTTCTGTAAATCAATCCTGAATGTGTCACTTTTAGAATTAACATGCGGTGGTATGACAGGTCAGCACAACATCGAGGGCCAAAGGGCCTGTACTGTGCTGTAATGTTCTATGTTCTATGGTGTTGGTAGATCGGAGAGTGTGGTACTAAAAAAGTTGTATGACGAAGTTTACAGACCCAGAAAGAATCAGAACATTTTCACTATCACATTAACCGATGTGAAATGCTCCGAATTCTGGAATTTTATCTAGTTGACTGTTAGTGGCACACAGACACAGATGGTGGGCAGAATCAAATTGTTATTTTGAAGGTAAAATAGCTCATTCACAATATTCTATATTTAATGTTACACAACTGAAAAATTTCCCTTGAATTTTGCTGAGAGAAAACTAAGTACAGCCCTGCAATGCAAAATATGCACATGATATTTCCACAAATGAGAAAGACCACAACTGAAGTCCATTAGTAAGGAATGCTCATTACAGCTTGAAGCACATGGCAATGGCAGAGTCTTATATGATATATTAAAAATGTGAACTTTCTGCGTTCTGTACTGCTGTTTCTATGTAATGCTCTCCTATTCAGTTATCAATTATAGTGATAATACTGTAGGCACTAAAGCTGGATATTTGTCAAAACATTTTATTCCTAATTCTGTTTTTTTATTTTTAATATATTGCCCTAAAATTAATTGATGCATGTATCACATCAAATATCTTCCTCACCAGGAGGACACACATCGTAAACTGAAATGCAATGATCACTGGCAAACTAACTGTGGAGACTGATTCAAAAATGGTTGATTAAAACCTAATCCGTCACAGATGTCAATATCCAAGTCTATACCAATCCTTTTTCACACCTAAATAATAGAATGGAGTTGCTATGTCTTGCAGCTTATCCCAAACTTGCTGCAAGATTGATCAGTACCAAATAGATGATCTGTGCAAACATACTATGGCTTAGGAGCATTTTATACAATTAACATTGCTTTGCTCTGCTACTTTCTCCTCATGAGAAATATCTCATCCGTTTGTCTCCAATGGGACATTGTACTTCACAAAACTGGTACCATCAGCTGTGAAGATTTTCCCAATTGCAGTCCATTCTATTACCAAACCATACTGACAGCTCCATTATTGGACAGAAAGTAAGATTGTAATATAAATATATCACCACATGGTTCTTTTCATGTTATGGCCCTAATTATTACAGGGGTCTGAGATTCCATTTCATTTAGTTCTCCACAAGCAGTTATATTCTGTAGTCAGAAATACTCCTACATACAGGGCCACCGGTGTAAGTCGTCTCCCTCCATTTAGTATTCTCATTGTAATTCTACTTTTAGAGATGCTCCCAGTAACACATGGGCACTGGAGTTAGTGGTTCCCATTTGGCTGGAAACCCACACGGTAAATTTCTAATTGGTTTAGATTAGATTCCCTACAGCGTGGAAACAGGCCCTTCGCCCCAACAAGTCCACACCGCCCCTTGATATATCCCACCCAGACCCATCCCCTATAACCCACACACCCCTGAACACTATGGGCAATTTAGCATGGCCAATCCAGCTAACCTGCACATTTTTGGACTGTGGGAGGAAACCCATGCAGACACGGGGAGAATGTGCAAACTCCACACAGGCAGTCACCCAAGGGTGGATTTGTACCCAGGTCCCTGGCACTGTGAGACTGCAGTGCTAACCACTGAGCCACCGTGCCGCCCCAATTCAAAGATTCACATTAGCAATGGAATGGGGTGTTCCCTTCAGGCTTCTGCCCCACCTCAATACGGGTCTACAGCGAAAGCTAATCCCAGTCGTACTTGCAGTTGAGGTCAAGGGTGTTCTTTACGTTTGTGCTCCATGCTTCCTACAATGTTGCAGTTACAGATCCCTGCATAATTCCAAGATGACAGACTCTTCCTACAACACAAAGCCGCTGCACTCAACGATACCACTTTTGAAGTCCGTGTTCACCATTCAGTACATTTCCACAATCAGCAATAGCTCCGCTCAGAGTGGGTCGACAGGACAACAACATTCCAATCAATCGTTGGTTAATGCAGGGCGCCCTGAGCTACAGACAAAAGTGTTTTTTTTCGCAGATGTGAAATTGCATCTCAGAGTTAGTTTGGAAACGTGGACTACTTCGTGACGGCATGAACTGCAGATGCTGGAAGTCAAGAGATAGCACAGTGTAGAGCTGGGGAAATACAGCAAGTAAGACAGCATCAGAGGAGCAGAAAAGCTGATGTATCCAGTCTTATGAAGGGTCTCAGCCCTAAACATCAATTCTCCTGCTACGTTCCTCCACCTCCACACTACGTCGACTCTTGCTCCACTTTTCGTATTTCCGGTCATGTGAGAGACAGCCGTGCGAGGTTTGTCCACACGGCCGTATGGATACAACTGTTCGACAGTGACAATTAATTTACTGCGATAGTGTGTAGCTCGGTGTTATCGACACTGCAAACACTTATAAACTTCCACGCGGGCAACAGCAAGTCTTTTAAATACTACCTCACTTCCACCCCCAACATAGACAATAGGTGCTGGAATAGGCCATTCGGCCCTTCGAGCCAGATGCTTTAAATTCCTCAATAGTCACCAAATTGGGGTTTCGCAGCGCCTTAAATATAATCTACAATAAACAGCCTCACCTAGATAAAGCTTTGAATCAGCTGGTGTGCTCCTGAGATGCTGCTGGGCCTGCTGTGTTCATCCAGCCACACATTTTATTATCTTGGATTCTCCAGCATCTGCAGTTCCCATTATCACTGAATCAACCGATGAGCCCCGAATATAGTATCCAACTCACCCAGTCCCTCAAAGTCGCACAACCGGTCGAGTGGAAGCCACAACAGTAACTTTCACTCTTTGTGGCCAGATCTGTTTGATCCCAAATAAAAACCAAAGGAACTGCTGATGCTGTAAATCAGGGACAAAAACAAAGTTGCTGGAAAAGCTCAGCTGGTCTGGCAGTATCTGTGAAGAAAAAATACAGAGTTCACGTTTCGGGTCCGGTGACCCTTCAGAACTGATGGTGGCTGGGAAAGTCAGTCTGTATGCGGAAAATAGGGAGGGGGATACTCGCTGCAGGTGTTCCACCGAAGCTCAACGCAAGCTGCGGGAACAAGACCTCATTTTCCGCTTGGGACCCCACAGACCTCCAGACTCAATTTCGAGTTCAATAATTTTTGGGCCTGAACTCTCCCATGTCCCAGTCCCCTACCATATATGCCAGGCTTTGTTACCACATACCATTACACCCCCTGTTGTTACTCACTAAAAGTCCCCAATGACAACTAACCTCATCCGACCTCCTTGACCTGTCCGTCTTCCCTGGACTGACCTATCCCCTCCCTATCTCTCCACCTATCTTCTTTACTCTCCACCTTGGGTCCGCCTCGCCCTCTCTCCCTATTTATTCCAGAACCCTCACCCCACCCCCTCTCTGATGAAGGGTCTAGGCTCCTGAGATGCTGCTTGGCCTGCTGTGCTCATCCAGCCTCACATTTTATTATTCACCCTTCCAGCCTGATCATTATCAACTCTTTGTCTATCCAACTGCTCTTCTCTCACTTTAGGCGTTATCCTAACACTTACTCCCAAACCCATCCCCCGCGCTGTTTTCTGCATATAAACTGAGGTTTTCCCAGCCACCATCAGTTCTGAGGAAGGATCACCGGACCTGAAACATTAACTCCGTTTTCTCCTTCACAGATGCTGCCAGACCTGCTGAGCTTTTCCAGCAACTTTGTTTTTGTCCCTGATTTACAGCATCTGCAGTTCTTTCAGTTTTTATTTAGCATCAAACAGATTTGGCCACAACGAGTGAAAGTTACTGTTGTGGCTTTCATTCAACCTAACTTACTTCCGCTCCTTCATCCAAATCATTTACAAAAATCATGTAAGATGAGAGACATTAATTCTCTTTCCCTCTTCATGGATGCTACCAGGCCTGCCAAGTTTCTCCAACCCTTTCTGTTTTATGATAAAAGAGCCAGTTTAATTGGCACTACATCTACTTACATGCAATCCATCCATCATTGCTTGAGCATTGTACAGCATTGAAAGAATGTACCAATGCTCCTTAGATGTCGCCTTCCAATTCCATGATAACTACCACCTAAAGACAGGGGAGTAGTTGCATGGCAACAAAACCGCCTGCATGCTCCTTTGCAACTGACTGACAATTGTGACTTTGACATATATTGACATATTTGACCCCGTGGGGTGGCACGGTGGCTCAGTGGTTAGCACTGCAGCCTCACAGCACCAGGGACCCGGGTTCAATTCCAGCCTCGGCAACTGTCTGTGTGGAGTTTGCACATTCTCCCTGTGTCTGTGTGGGTTTTCTCTGGGTGCTCCGGTTTCCTCCCACAGTCTAAAGATGTGCAGGCTAAGTGGATTGGCCATGCTAAATTGCCTGTAGTGTTCAGGTGGTGGTGTGGACTTGTTGGGCTGAAGGGCCTGTTTCCACACTGTAGGGAATCTAATCTAATATTCTTTCAGTATAGTCACCTTTAACCAGTTGACCAGTGGGTTGGTCTCCCAGTATAGACAGATGACTGGTACTGAGTTTAAACTAAGGGTTAGCATGTCTCAGGCAAGGGGCAAGGTTGAGAAGTTGGGACCTTTGTCATTATCTTATCCAACATGGGAACTGAATGTTGGTGTCAATCTGCACCACAAACCAGCCATTGAACCAACTCTACCAAAAGGGATATTTGGCACGATGGTTACAGTGAGTTGCAGAGGGGTGTGATGACCCTTGGCTTAAACTCACCATAGATTGTCTCTCTGTATGGGGGAGCAAGCTTGTTGGATGATATTGATTCCTTTGGTATCCCTCTGTCAAAATGCAGGACCTACAACACATCCTTCCTCCACAAGGGTTATATATCACAAGGATTGCAGCAGCACAAGAAGGCAGCTTATCACTACTTTCTAAAGGGGAATAAATGATTGGAAATAAAGGCTGGCAGAGCATTTCTGAAGAAGGGTCCAGGCTGGAAACGTCAGCTCTCCTGCTCGTATGATGCTGCTTGGCCTGCTGTGTTCATTGAGCTCTGCCCTCAGAAAGCTATGCGGCTGATTTTTCTTTTAGAAGAACCTGAACTGTGAAGCATTTTATGTCAGTACTATCAGAAGGTTGATCGTTTATGCTGCAGGCCATGAAATACCTGCTGCTGAAAGCGGAATGACTTCTTATCATCCTGAATAATAGACTTAAATTCGGTTGGTCTTTGCGCCTGAGACATACATATACCGCCAGAGGTCCAAGCCTGTACAGTGTTTGTGTCGCAGAGGAATAAAACAGAGTGATTGTGCCCACTTCTTCCTTCCTTAACTTCAACTGACTGACAATCGTGACTTTGACATATATGACCTCATGGAGCAGCACAGTGGCTCAGTGGTTAACACTGCAGCCTCACAGCACCAGGGACCTGGGTTTGATTCCAGCCTCGGGCAACTGTCTGTTAACTTCGATATTTCTATTTGTAGAGAAACGTTGAACTACACCAAAAGCCAGTACAAACCATAGTGAACTCGAATAAAGTGCCTCACATCATGCTTCCTCTAATGATTCCATTCCATTCTCCCTGTTACTCCTTTACATCACATATGTTCTGATATCACCTTCCACCAGTGTGTCGCCAAAATTAGAATAGAGCATTGCTCTCCCCCAATGTGGTTAACAGGATCCTCCACTGATACACTAGAAGAATGAATAAAAGAGGCCACAGGGGTCAAACTGAGAAACTTTTTTAAAAATTGGCATCCACACTAGTTGACTACAGACTATCAAATTCCTTGAGGAAAATAGAAGAGCAGTACTATTAGCACATTTCCGAAAGGTAAAACAACAGAACAATAGTAGGCTGGGACTTCATTGATCAAATATCATTTGGGATATGAACCGAGTGAAAGAAAAAGGCCACAAAATTCTTGAATTGTATTTAGAATTCTTTTAGCCTGCCTAACCCCAACCAGAGGGCGTGAAATTCCACATTTAGTGTTAAGAAATGAATCTGACTTGTGGATGAATTGGAAGTAAGTGACACTTTTTGAAGCATTTACACCAACATAACTGTTGAACAAGACAAAGGTAACACAAGGGTAAAACTATGTTTTGTGCAGCCAAATTTTATGAATTTGACAGATTATATTGCAAATTTAGACTGGATTACCCACACTTGGAGAAAACAATAATGACTACTCAGTGGGAGGATTTGGAAAGTTAGATGTCTACACATTACAGAAATGACCCAACAAATGAAAATTGGTATACTTGCAGAACTAGTGCCTGAAATAGCAAAAGGAAAGATTTTGATTGTCGCAAAAATAAAACTAAAATTTTAGAAAGCCTAGTTCAGAACCTACATGGATGAAATAAAAATACAAGTCAAGGAAAGGCCAAAGGAGGATAGGGGAAATATTAACAAATAAAATCGACAGGAAGAAAAAAATGTTTCATGAGTAGGTGAAGAGCAAAAAAGTTAAGAATGGAAATGATAGAGACAATTAAAGAATAACATGATGATTTATATAAGTCAATGCATATTTCTGCACTGATATGCACACATGAGACTTGATAATCCAATGCATTTTTCAACGCTATGCTAGAGTTATGTTTCCAATGGTTTATATTCAAGCTAAGACGTTTGGAAATAAGACCCCAGACAGCTGCCCCTATTTATTCAACGATAACGAAAAAGAGGGGATCAGGGAGCTGATATCTTGGGATTGCTTCAAGCAGGACAGTTATAGAATTAGAAACTAATTAAGTGGGTCAAAACCAGTTATTTCCTGATATGATCATCACAGCAAGGAAAGTGGGGGTGATGGAGAAATAGCTTGTTCATGACTTGCCTTTCAAGCCAGGTTGAGAACACACACACACACACACACACACACACACACACACACACACACACACACACACACACACACACACACACACACACAAATGGTTGGAACAACTCAATAGTCGGTCTGGAAAAAACTATGGAGAGAAAGGAGAATTAACAGTTCACACCTGGTGACCTTTCATCAGAAACAGTTTGATTGGTTGCTCCAGAAGTGAGCCCATGATCTGTTTACCTATTCACTATCTGAGGCAGACCCAGGTTCATTGGATTTTGAAGCAACCAGTATCATTGTGAGTATGTGGTAAGGGGTGTTCAAAGAGTAGCAAAGCAAGGAAACGCGTAATTCTTGCTACCTTTTTACTATCACTGTGAAGTGTCAAAAATGCAAATTCCAAAGTGAAACCAAATACCATGGAGTGTGGGAAAGAATTAGATGCTGAATATATTTTTAGACTTTTTTTTGTTTAAAACACAGCCTCTAGTTGAACAGTGTGTCAGGGATTTATTTCTTGCTTTGCCTGAAGCACTGCTGTTTCGAACTAAATCATATGACTGGGATGTACGCAAAATGACTTTCAGCAACCTCTATAAGTAGCAGTGCTTTGGTACAAATATAATCATCTTAGCCCATGTGTGCTGAACTTCAATCAGGAGCTAAGCCCCTTGACTTGGGTGCGCATAAAATACATTACCACAACTTCTCCAATTAGGATCCCTGCTGTCACCTAAACTCACCAAAGGAAGCTTAATTTTATTTCTTCCTCAATATTTCAGCCCAATCACACACCTTTGTTTCAGAGCAGCATCATCTTTTTTTTTATTCCAAGTCTTTGAAAGTGCACCAATGCTCTTTCAAAAACAAGCCAACACTTACTGGGATATTTGAACAACTTGAAGTCGTGTCACTGTACTCAAAACTTTAACTCAGTTTTCTCTCCACAGATGCTGCTAGACCTGCTGAGTTTCTGCAACAATTTCTGTTTTTGTTTTAGGTTTTTGGCATCCACAATTCTTTGACTTATCTCACAAATAAAACATTGTGTGAGCTGGCATGGTGTAAATATCAGTTTCTGTATTTCCACTGCGGTTAATCATGAATGTGACATTATTAGAGTTAGCCACTTGCTATAAATATAACTACCTTCATCAATTAGTACTGAATTGCCTTCGGACTTATTTTTGTGCTCCAATTATGTATCAGTGAAAATAGTACTGTCATATACTTCCCAATGAGATGAACAATCTGTGCAGCCCTTTCAAGGTGAAAACTCATAAAGGTTTCAAATAATCTGAATTTAAAGAGCTCATAAGCTGGGATATCAAGCTGTTGTGTATTAAAGTGCCTGCCTTGCAAACATCTGATACTGAGCATGATTTTCATCGTGCTTTATTTGCAAAATGTCCTTTAATTGCATCTCGTATAATCATGGTGAAACTTTTGAGCGGTCGGGGAAGGTATCCATGTTGCTACATTACTTTACATTGATCTGCATGTGGACAGAAGTGGGACTGAAGTCCATCTGAAAGAAAACAATGAAGTGGGAAGGGTTTTTGGGACTTGACATGTTTGGAGATCTGCAATGGTGAGACAGCATTCATATCTCACATGATAGATCCGCATGTTGTAGAATGGAGCAGTTAATACGGCACTCATCGTATATATCTGCAAATGATTATACAAAAATGTGAGATATGAAGTAGTACTGGTTGTACTGCAAACCAGAAACGGGGTGGGGGGGGCGGAGTGCTGGGGGGACCCTGCCTGCTCTGTCGTGACAGTAGAAATACTGGCTGAACTACTGTTGCTTTTCTCAGAGCTAAAAATCTCCAATACTTTCATTGTTAAATTACTGCCTAACAGGTTTGTGATCTTTTTGTAACCTAGTTATCACCTTAACTGGGTTACTAGATTGATCTTAGAAATGAAAAATAAATTGAAAGTTTGTCTATATTGGGCATATACTCATTTGAGTTTAGAGAGACTTTATTGAAACATATTCTGTGCTTTGATAGGGCAGGTACTGAGAGGTTGTTTTCCCTTGAGGGAGAATCTAACACCAGAGAGGATAATTTGAACTAAGAGCCACCGGTTTGAGATAAAAATGAAGAGGAGCTTCTGAGATGGTGAATCTACAGAATTCTTTACTGTGTACAGCTGTCGAGGCAGGATCTTTCACTAGCATCAATAGTAAGATTTTAATCAGTCAGAGAATCAAGGATTATGAGAAAAAGGCAAGAAAGTAGAATTGTGGATTGTCACAGTTCAAAATCAATGGGCCGAGTAGTCAACTACTACATCTTAAGGTCTTGAAATGTGCAGGACATTAGTGTCTAGGTACAAAATTGGCTGAATGACTGGCAACATAGTCGTGACTTAGGCAATTGGTGTACATACCATAATTTCAAAATTTGCACACTAGACAGGCAGACGGAACGTGAACAGCAAGTACTATTATAAAACTTCAAGAAGACACCAAATGAAATTACGCACCAGTGGCAGGAGTGCAGATTCATAGTTCATTGAAAGTGGAGTCGGAGGTAGATAGGATTGCGACGGTGGTGTTTGGTCTGCTTGCCTTTATTGGTCAGTGCATTGAGTAGAGGATTTGTAACATCACGTAGCAACTGTTCAGGACAGTAGTTTGGCCACTTTTGGAATGCTGTCTGAAATTCTGGCCTTGCTGCTTTAGGAACAATGCTGTTATATGTGAAAGGATTCACAAATGATGTTGCCAAGGTTGGCAGGTTTGAGCTGTAGGGGGAGGCTCAATAGACTAGGGCTATTTTCCCTACAGCATTGGTGGCTGAGGGGGTGAACTTGAGGTTTATAAAATCATGAGGGGCATGGATAGAGTAAACAGACGAGGTCTTTTCCCCAGTGTGGTGGAGTCCAAAACTAGAAGCATAAGTTTAAGCTGAGAGGGGAAAGGTTTAGAAGGGACCCACAGGGCAACCTTTTCAGAGTTGGTGCGTGTATGGAATGAGCTATCAGAGGAAGCAACAGTGACTGGTACAATTAAACCATTTAAAACACATTTGGATGGGTATCAAATCAGAAGGGTTTGGAGGAATGTGGGCCAAGTGCTGGCAAATGAGACTAGATTTATCCAGGATATTGGGTTGGCAAGAATGAGTTGGACCAAAGGTTGTGTTTCCATTCTGTACATCTCTATGACTCTATAACAGTGCCGCCCCCCCCCCCCCACCCCGCCCAGCTTCAGTTTGCTCTTGATCTGTGAATGAATTGCTTCACTTCTTTCCCAAACCCCCATCCCTTGCTGCTCCCTCCCCACCAAATGTGAACTAGACAAAACATAGATCAAGAGATGAAGGGTAGGGATTGCTTTTGGGGGTGTAAGAGTGCAAAAGAGAGAAATGAATGTCTTAGGAATTGAAAGCTCATTGTTAATATTTCATGAAGCAACACCGCCGAGTCCCAGAAAGAAAGGGCACAGGATATAGGCAACAAATGACTGTGAGACAGTGGGGGCATCAGTATTGTTTAATGTGTATTTTCCAATCTAAATTTGAACAGCGTAATAAAATACCTCACTCTGAAATTCCCCCTTAACAACTTCATCTCGCTACCACTTGAACCTCTGTCAATCAATCTCCATCCAACCACCACTTCCCCACCTCCTTCCACCTTATCAACCTGACTCAATTACATCCCCTCTACCCTCTGTCTCTCATTCCTGCCATGACCTATTGACATCCTCTTATCACCAGACTCAAAAAGCCTCTGACCTGAAATGACATTTCCAATAACCCTCCTCCTCCCCTACTGGCCTGACCCCATTGCTAGATTTCCCCCAACTGGTGTGAAATACTCCCTGGATGCAACACCCACTCCCTCGTGACTCCTCGATCCTGTGATTGCTCTGGGGTAGATGGCAGCCATTCACGTTGGACTCCCTGTTTGTACCTGAACAGAGCTGGCACTAAGTTCCTAGTAGCATTTTGACAGAGTGTTTGGAGAGGGTTTACAGTAAATCAGAGGTTTGGAATTTAGGAGTTAACAGAGAGGAGTAGCAGGGTACATAAAATATTGGGAAAGACCAGGATAGCCAGAATTAGAATAGAGTCACAAAAACAGTTTTACAGCATGAAAACAAACCCTTCAGCACAAAACATCCACACCGACCACATAGTCTGGGCTGATCAAGGCTAGTTTTCCAACATTTGGCCCACATGCCTCTAAACCCTTCTTGTTCATATAACCCTCCAGATACCTCTTAATGTTGCAATTACACCTGCCTCCACCTGTTACTTTACACATACTCATAACAGGCATACACCAGCCTCTGCGAGAAAAAGATGCCCCTCAAGTTCCTTTTAAATCTTTCCCCCCTCACCTTAAATTTCCACTTCTAAAATCCCCTACCCTGGGAAAACGATGTTAGTCTTCACCATATCCATGCGCCTCATGATTTTATAAACTCCATAAAAATCATTCCGCAGCCTCCAACATTCCAGGCAAAGGAACCCCAGACTTGTCAGTCTTTCACCAGACCTCAAAATGCACCAATCCAAGCAACATCCTTGCCAATCTTTTCTAAACCCTTTCAAGTTTAACAACATATTTCCTATAAGCACGGAGACCAGAATTAAACACAGTATTCTACAAGTGGCCTCAGCAATATACTGTGCAGCTGCAACATGATGTCCCAACTCCCATACTCAATGCACTGACCAATGAAAGCAAGTGTGCCAAATACCTTCTTAGTTGATAGGTGTCAATCAAATAATTTACTTGCCTAAGTTAGGAAGTGGAGTTGGAAAAATTTAAATCTTTTAAATCAGAGTTACTGTGCATTGCTGTGAATGCATGGAGAAGAATAAACAATTTTGGTGAGTTACAAGCCTCTGAGGAGGCAATGGCCTAGTGGTATTACCGATGGACTGTTAATCCAAAGACCCACATGACATTCTGGGGACCTGGGTTTGAATCCCACCACGGCAGTTGGTGGAATTTGACTTCAATAAACATTTGGAATTAAGAATCGAATGATGACAATGAATTGATTGTTGGAATAACCGATCTGGTTCACTAATGTCCTTTTAGGAAGGAAATCTGCCACCCTCATCTGGTTTGGCCTACATGTGACTCACAGCAATGTGGTTGGCTCTGAACTGCCCTCTGGGCAATTAAGGATGGGCAATAAATCTGCCTAGCCAGCGATGCCCTCATCCCATGAATGAATAAAGGAAAAAAAAATACATTGCCATGTGGGATTATGGTGTTCCAGCAATAAGAGGCCTGGCTCAAGAAATGTTTGGACTGGGTGTGGAATATTCCTAGATGCAAGGTGTTTGGATAAGGAAGGAGATGTGAGGGTTAAGAAGAGGATTGCGATGACTGGAGGGATGCTTGCCCTTCTCTGTTTTTCACGTTACTACTTTCTGAGGGGTCGGTATTGGAATCCTTGCTTTTACAAGTTAATTATATGGACAGCAGCGTGCAGGGAACAATTTCAATCTTTGTGCATGATCCAAAACTTGGAAGTGTTGTAAACAGTGAATAAGAAATATACAACTTAAAAAGGACATTGACAAGCAGCTGAAGTGCACAGAAAGGTGGCAGATGAGGTTTAAGGCAGAGAAATGTGAGATGGGAAGCACATGTAGACAGTGCCTTTTTCTGCATACTGTTTACCTTTAAGGGTGCATATGTGCATAAATTGTTGAAGGTGGCAAGTCTGTTGGATAGTGATATAAATATAACATACAGTATGTATGTGTCAGTGGAGCCCAAGAGGACAAGAACAAGGTGGTGATGTTGAACTAGCAAAAACACTTGCTGATCCTGTGCTGGAGAATAGTGTACAGTTATGGATACCACATTACATTAAACCTGTGAATGGACTGGGGAGAGTCAGAAACGATTCACAAGATTGGTTCCAGGAATGAGAAACTTCAGTTATGAGGATTGATAGAAGGAAGGGAAAGTTCTCTCTTGCAGACAAGATGACTCAGCATAGATCAGAGAGAGACGTTTTCAGAATCATGAGCAGGTGGATTGAGTAGATAAAGAAAAATTATTCCGGCTCATAAAAGAAACAAGAAAAGGCTATAGTTTTAAAGTTTTGGTTAACGAAGCAAGGGTGAAGTGAAGAAAAGCTTTTTCACTTTGTGACCAGCTCAGGTAAGGAATGCAATTTCTGGAATACGCTAGATGCACTTACAATTGACACATTCAACAGGGCATTTAGAGTCATAGTTATGCAGCATGGAAAAAGACACTTCAGTCCAAATCATCCATGCTGGCCAGATATCCTAAACTGATCTAATCCCATTTCCATTTGACCCATATCTCTCTAAATCCTTTCAATTCATAGACCCATTCAGATGCCTTTGAAATGTGCTCATCATACCTCCCTCCACCAATTCCTTTGGCAGCTCATTCCATATACGAACCACCTTCAGTCCACAATAAAGTCATCCTTCAGGCTCCTTTTAAATGTTTCCCCTCTCACCTTAAACATATGCCCTCTAGTTTTGGACTGCCTACAGTGAGAAACATACCTTGGCTATTCACCTTATCCATACCCTTCAAGATTTTATGAACTTCTATAATGTCACCCCTCAGCCCTCAACATTCCAGCCTATTCAGCCTCTCTCTGCAGCTCAAGCCCTGCAATTCCAACAACATCAATGTAAATCTTCTCTGAACACTTTCAAGTTTAGTAACATCTTTCCAATAGCAAGCAGACCAGAATTGAATGCAGTATTCTAAATGTGGCCGAACCAATGGCCTACAACAGGGTGTCCTAGCTCCACACCTCACTGCTCTGAACAATGAAGACAAGCATTCCAAACACTTTCTTCACCACCCTGTCCACCTGCGATTCCACTTTCAAGGAACTATGTGCCTGCACTCCAGGTCCCTTTGTCAACTGCCAGTCCCCAGGGCAATAATGTGCAAGGGGAAAAAGCAGGAGATTGGCATAAGGTAACCTTTAACAACCAGGAGCTTTAACAACCATGATAATAAAATGTGAGGCTGGATGAACACAGCAGGCCAAGCAGCATCTCAGGAGCACAAAAGCTGACGTTTCGGGCCTAGACCCTTCATCAGAGAGGGGGATGGGGGGAGGGAACTGGAATAAATAGGGAGAGAGGGGGAGGCGGACCGAAGATGGAGAGTAAAGAAGATAGGTGGAGAGGGTGTAGGTCAGTCCAGGGAAGACGGACAGGTCAAGGAGGTGGGATGAGGTTAGTAGGTAGCTGGGGGTGCGGCTTGGGGTGGGAGGAAGGGATGGGTGAGAGGAAGAACCGGTTAGGGAGGCAGAGACAGGTTGGACTGGTTTTGGGATGCAGTGGGTGGGGGGGAAGAGCTGGGCTGGTTGTGTGGTGCAGTGGGGGGAGGGGATGAACTGGGCTGGTTTAGGGATGCAGTAGGGGAAGGGGAGATTTTGAAACTGGTGAAGTCCACATTGATACCATATGGCTGCAGGGTTCCCAGGCGGAATATGAGTTGCTGTTCCTGCAACCTTCGGGTGGCATCATTGTGGCAGTGCAGGAGGCCCATGATGGACATGTCATCAAGAGAATGGGAGGGGGAGTGGAAATGGTTTGCGACTGGGAGGTGCAGTTGTTTGTTAAAATGCCTCCTTCTGTACTGTAACACTACTTGGTTACAACTGGAGGTCCTTTGTGATGTAAATTGCGGGATTTATATGGAATAATTGTGTTGTTGAGCAAGAAATTGGTAGGTTTTTCTGGGGTATCTGAAGTTGACAACTAACTTTTCAGTAGTTTAGCAATTATGGTGATTTCTTGAAAGGACAGGTTTTAAAGCTTTGCTTTCAAGTGGATGAGTTTTGCGCGCTAATGAATGCTTGTTAATGAGCAGTAATTTTCCGTTAAATCTAAACTGTTATGTCTTAAAGACCATCAAATTCAAGCTCTTGGAAAGGCATTTGCTCAATTCACCAAACGTCCATCCATTCTGTTTAAGCTGAATTTCTGATGCAGCAAAGGTGAGATTTAATTATGTAAAGTATGGCAAGATCGCAGTTTTACGAACGAATGAATGACATGCGGTAATAGTAAACATAGTACACTAGAGAGTGGTTAGTAAAGTTATCAATGAATGTGAGCGCGACAGTGGTCATACGGGATGCTTGTGGGTAAAGAGCACCTTTAGTTCAACAGTAACTAGACTTATGACATAATGTCTTTCAAAAACCACACAGAAGGATATTGTAAGGCGATTGACTCTACATTACTAAAGACAAGCCACCCAGACCCTGGAAGTCTTGCTAAGTGCTAATTGATATGACTAAGCAGCACAGGCCACAGGATAACAAAGTGTGGAGCTGGATGAACACAGCAGGCCAAGCAGCATCTTAGAAACACAAAAGCTGACGTTTTGGGCCTAGATCCACCATCAGAAAAGGGGGATGGGGACAGGGTTCTGAAATAAATAGGGAGAGAGGTGGAGGAGGATCGAAGGTGGATAGAGGAGAAGATAGGTGGAGACGAGACAGACAAGTTAAAGGGGCGGGGATGGAGCCAGGAGAGGTGAGTGTAGGTGGGGAGGTAGGGAGGGGATAGGTCAGTCCAGGAAGGACGGACAGGTCAAGGAATCGGGATGAGGTTAGAAGGTAGGAAATGGGGGTGCAGCTTGAAGTGGGAGGAGGGGATAGGTGAGAGGAAGAACAGGTTAGGGAGGCGAGCACGAGCTGGGCTGGTTTTGGGATGCAGTGGGGGGAGGGGAGATTTTGAAGCTTGTGAAGTCCACATTGATACCGTTGGGCTGCAGGGTTCCCAAGCGGAATGAGTTGCTGTTCCTGCAACCTTTGGGTGGCATTGTTGTGGCACTGCAGGAGGGCCAGGATGGGCATGTTGTCCAAGGAATGGGAGAGGGAGTTGAAACGGTTCGCGACTGGGAGTTGCAGTTGTTTATCGTGAACCGAGCGTAGGTGTTCTGCAAAGCAGTCCCCAAGCCTCCGCTTGGTTTCCCCAATGTAGAGGAAGCCACAATGGGTACAGCGGATGCAGTATACCACATTGGCAGATGTGCAGGTGAACATCTGCTGCATGTGGAAAGTCTTCTTGGAGCATGGGATTGAGGTGAGAGAGGAGGTGTGGGGGGCAAGTGTAGCACTTCCTGGGTTGCAGTGGAAAGTGCCGGGTGTGGTGGGGTTGGAGGGGAGTGTGCAGACAAGGGAGTCACTGAGAGAGTGGTCCCTCTCGAAAGCAGACAAGGGTGAGGATAGAAAAATGTCTTTGGTGGTGGGGTCGGATTGTTGACGGCGGAAGGGTCGGAGGATGATGTGTTGGAGCTGGTGGGGTGGTTCGTGAGGAGGAGGGGGATTCTCTTTTGGCGGTTATTTTGGGGAACGGGTGTGAGGGGTGAGTTGCGGGAAATGCGGGAGACACGGTCGACGGAGTTCTCAACCACTGCAGGGGGGATGTTGCGGTCCTTGAAGAACGAGGACATCTGAGATGTAAGGGAGCGGAATGCCTCATCCTGGGAGCAGATGCGGCTGAGTCAAAGGAATTGGGATTAGGGAATGGAATTTTTGTAGAAAGGTGGGTGGGAGGAGGTGTATTCTAGCGGCACCAGACCACAGGATATTCAGGGGCAAAGGTTACAAGATAAGCAACTGACCACATAAGCGAACGGATACCGTGTGTTTGAATCCGACCAATAAATATGTGATACACAATGATTTGATGTAACTGACTGCCTAGTTAATTGAATTATGAATTTGGTGTAATTAATTTACAGAGCTGATGTAACTGGCTGCCGAGTCAATTCATTCACACAGCCTTAATGTCATTACCACTTCGTTCATTGACGTTTTGACTTGACGTAATCGACAGTATCGTAACAGTTAGTAGAATTACATGATTACAGTCTAAGAAAGTATATTAAAAGAAAAGTGTTGAGCAGGTATTGTGTAGAGACAGCTGGATCATCCTGCGTGACAAGTTGGAGCTCGTCTCCTGGCCGTAATCTATTGTCGCTGTACTTGCTGAAGCCATCACTTAGCTCAGAGAAAAAAGTCACTCTTACATATTGCAGTAGAGAGGGTGGGAGTGAGAAAGGACCTCATTGTCAGCGGGTCAGAACTGAGGGAGTGCTTCATTGTCAAAGAGTCAGATTTGACGATGTGTCACGCATTTAGAGGCTCAGTACTAAGGCAATGCAGCACTGTCAGAGGATCAGAACTGTGGCATCATTGTTAAAGCGTCGAAACTGAGACAGTTTCTAATTATGAAAGGAAATTATCAAAGAATTGAGGGTGTGCCTCACAATGAGAAATTTAGTGCTGAGGTGTTGCAGCTGTATCGAAGTGTCAGTCCTGATGGAGTGCCACATTGTCAGGTTATGAGGATGTCAGGGATTTAATCCTAAAAGTGTGCCTCAATGTCAGAGGGTCATGACTGAGCCAGAGCCTCACTATCACAGGGTCAGAACTGAGGAAATGCTACATGATCAAGGGATCAGTACTGAGATATAATAGCACTGTTGGGACGTCAGAACTGAGGGAGTACCTCATTGCTGGAGGGTCAGTCATGAAGGAATGCCTCATTGTCGGATGGTCACGACTGAGGGTCTGTCCCATTGTCAGCGGGTCAGTTGTGTGGCAGGGGGCTCATTATAAATGTGACAGTGCTGAGAGCGTGCCTTACTGTCACATGATCAATACTGAGGCAATGCCTCATGACAATAGGGTCAGAATCTAGAGAATGGCTCTTGATTAGGGGGTCATAGAACATAGGACAATACAGCACAGAACAGGCCCTTCGGCCCTCGATGTTGCGCCGACCTGTGAACTAATCTAAGCCCCTCCTCCCCTACACTATCCCATCTTCATCCATATGCTTATCCAAGGACTGTTCAAATGCCCCTAGTGTGGCTGAGTTAACTACATTTGCAGGAGGGCATTCCACGCCCTTACCACTCTATGAGTAAAGAACCTGCCTCTGACATCTGTCTTAAATCTATCACCCCTCAATTTGTAGCTATGCTCCCTTGTACAAGCTGAAGTCATCATCCTCGGAAAAGACTCTCACTGTCCACCCTATCTAATCCTCTGATCATCTTGTATGGCTCTATTAAATGCATATCCACACTACCAAGAATATTACCATTGGCCCAGTATTCTGCCTTCCTATTATTCTTCCCAAAGTGAATCACCTCACATTTATCCACAAAGAACTCTATTTGCCACCTTTTAGCCCAATTCTGCAGTTTATCCAAGTCTCCCTGCAACCTGCAACGTTCTTCCACCGACTTTAGTGTCACCTGCAAACTTACTAACCCATCCACCTATATGTGTGTCCAAGTCATTTATAAAAATGACAAACAGCAGTGGTCACAAAACAGATCCTTGAGTCACGCCACTAGTAACTGGTCTCCAGGCTGAATATTTTCCATGAACCGTCACTTGATATTGCAGCTCGATCAGACGATCAGTACTGACGGAGTACTGGATTGTCAGTCCTGAGAGAGGATCTCATTCTCAGGCAACATGTTGTTATCCCGAAACATAGAACATAGAACAATACAGTGCAGAACAGGCCCTTCGGCCCTCGATGTTGCACTGACCTGTGAACTAATCTAAGCCCCTCCCCCCACACTATCCCATCATCATCCATATGCTTATCCAAGGGCTGTTTAAATGCCCCTAATGCGGCTGAGCTAATTACATCGGTAGGCGGTGCATTCCACGCTCTTACCACTCTGAGTAAAAAACCTGCCTCTGACATCTGTCTTAAATCTATCACCTCTCAATTTGTAGCTATGCCCCCTTGTACAAGCTGAAGTCATCATCCTCGGTCAGCTTTTGTGCTCCTAACATGTTGCTGTGTTCATCCGGCTCCACACTTTGTTATCTCGGATTGTCCAGCATCTGCAGTTCCCATTATCTTTCACGTTGTTATCCAGTGCCTCTTTGTAAGAGAGTCACTACTGAGGGAATGCAGTACTATCAGGAGGGCTTCATTAGCAGTGAATCAGTACTGAGGGTGTACCTTATTATCAGAGGCCAGGTCTGAGGCAGTGCCGATTTGACAGGTGGTCAGTTTTCAGCTGGTTTGTCATTGTGAGAGGGACAGAACTGAGGGAGTGCATTAACCTGTCACAATGAGTACTGACTCTTTAACAAAAATGCACTCCATCCAGAATGGCCCTTTAATCATGTGGCATTCCTACTAATCAGGCACTGCTTCAATATTTGCCCTCTGAATATAAAGCACTCTCACAATTTTCACTTTCTGACAGTGCTTCAATGCAAACCCAGGAATTGAGTTTTCGGCCCCACTATATTGAGGCACTGCTTCAGAACTGTACGCCTGGCAATAACACCTAAAACATAGAGTCCTATTTAAACAAACCTTAAATCAGAGACCCCTGTAATTATAAAATCTGAAAGAGCTGCGGACGTTAAAAATCAGATACAAAAACAATGTGCTCGAAAGTGACCTGCCAGTCACGAACCATTTTAACTCCCCCTCCCATTCTTTAGATGACATGTCCATCCTGGACCTCCTGCAGTGCCATAATTATGCCACCCGAAGGTTGCAGGAACAGCAACTCATATTCCGCTTGGGAACCCTGCAGCCCAATGGTATCAATGTGGATTTCACAAGCTTCAAAATCTCCCCTCCCACCACTGCATCCCGAAACCAGCCCAGCTTGTCCCCTCCCCCCACTGCATCCCAAAACCAGCCCAGCTCGTCCCCACCTGCCTGATCTGTTCTTCCTCTCACCCGTCCCCTTCTCCCACCTCAAGCCTCACCTCCTTTTCCGACCTACTAACTTCATCCTGTCCCCTTGACCTGTCCATCCTCCCCGGTCTGACCTATCCCCTCCCTACCTCCCCACCCATACTCTCCTCTCCAACTATCTTCTCCTCTACCCATCTTTGGTCCGCCACCCCCTGTCTCCCTATTTATTTCAGAACCCTCTCCCCATCCCCCTTTTCTGATGAAGGGTCTAGGCCCGAAACGTCAGCTTTTGTGCTCCTAAGATGCTGCTTGGCCTGCTGTGTTCATCCAGCCCCACACTTTGTTATCTTTGATTCTCCAGCATCTGTAGTTCCCATTATCTCTGAGTATAATCCATTGTCGTTTTGTTCAATTATTATACATTGACTTATTCAAAAAGGAAAAGGGCAGCCCGTATTCATCTGAAATGGTACGGAGGAATACCAATGAAATGAGGGAATGGGTAATGTATATATTAATGTTCAGTCAATTGGGTATAAATAAGCTATACCAATATGGAGAATCATTAATCAGTAGGGCATGTGTTTTATGAAGTGTGGTGAACTGAGATGAAGCTTGCAATAAATTGTTTGAAAACAGTTATCTTTTAGAGTACTCAGTGACAATATCTGGGTGACAGCCTCGCAGATCTCATTTTCCATCACAGCAACTTTTATCGACCCCACTTCCTCTGGCAGCTTTGCTCCCTGCCAGCACTCTCACTGCTTGTCTCCCAAATTTGCTGATGGTAGGTTCACATTGAGTCTGTACGGAGATGTGAGAGACAAGCAGCCTTCAACTGGATGAGCCGCTTGTCACAGAATATATCCATTGCATTTATAGGGATAACTTTACACCCATTGTTTACACCAGTAATTGAAATTTTCTAGCTGTTTTGTGAACTTTCAGGAAACAATGTGACCCCCTTCTCACATGTATTTTGAGTATTGACCCAAACACCAATATATTCTGTTCTACCTTTCTTCCCAAAAGTGGTTGTAATTTTTCCTGGAAATTCGTCTGTCCTACACCAGGGAAATCATATACCACACAGGAGCTACTCAGGTCTGTACAAAAGTCTGTCAATTCTGCTAACTGTAGAATCTGCCACATATAGGACTTCTCTCCTTGTGTTGATCAAACAAGATTTCCCTTTTGCTAAACCAGAGTGACTTGTTCTAATCAGACTATAATGTTACAAATGCATTAAAGTTTAATTAATAATAGATTCCAGCATTTTCCTGAAGTCAAGCCCTCTGCTGGCAAGCTCCTTTTCTCACTTGCTTTATTAGTTGAGCTGCCGCGTTCCATTTTCTAACCTCCAATGGCGTTATTTTACATGGGAAGGAGAGAGAGATAGATTGTACATGAGAGAGATTCAGAAATGGGGAGAGAGAGTGAGAAATAGAGAGACAGCGAAACATCAGAAACACAGTGGCCCAGTGGTTAGCACTGCTGCCTCAGAGCACGGGACCCAGTTTCAATTCCACCCTCGAGTGACTGTGTGTAGTTTGAACATTCTTGTCTGCACGGGGTTTCACTGGGTGTTACAGTTTCCTCCCACGATACAAAGATGTGCAGATTAGATGGGTTGGTCAGGCGAAATTGCCCATAGAGTCTGGCTATGTGCAGGTTAGGTGGATTAGCCATGGGAAATGCAGGGTTACAGGGAGACGATAGAGGGGGTCGGTCTGGGTGAGACGCTGGTCAGAGGGAAAGTGTGGACTTGTGCCAACTGGTCTGCTGCCACACTTTAGGGGCTCTATGACCATTAATGAGAGAAAGGGGCTGACTGAAAGATACAGCAATAGAATAGAGTGAGAGGGAGAGCCAAAGAGATGCAGCCAGAAAGAGACAGCAAGAGATAGAAATGCTGAGCGAAACAGTTTTACAGAGAATTGGGGAAGATAAAGGCTGAGAGATGGGGAAAGAGAGAGTGATAGAAAGACACAGCAATGGGATTGCAGACAAAGGGGAAGAGGCTTCAGGCCTTAGATTTGTAATGACAAAAAACAAGACACCCCCAGGCTCAGCACGAACCGGACCAGGAAATACGCTGTATCCAGACTTGAACTCGGATCGCAGCGCTCAGTTAACCTGCTACAAGCCTGCAGACGAAAGCTGCAGACTGGCTGCAGTGCCCCAAGAAGGAAACACATCCCTGGCTCAGGTGACAGCAAAAGCAGACAAAGTACATTTGTTAAAATCAGCCCTCTTCAATTCTCGAATTTGCAATGACAAAAACAAGACTCCCTGAGGCTCAGCACAAACCGGGCCAGGAAATAGGCTGCAGCCAGACTTGAACTCGGATCGTAGGGCTCAGAAACTAGCAGGCTCACCATTATTGGAATAATCAAACTGCTGCAGTACGACTCTCCATTTAAACTGCACGGTTGCCGGCTCCCTTGTTACTTCCACTCTGAGGCAGGCACCCAAATAAATTGTCCAGGCCAGGGATTGGATTGTTGTGTGCTTTCGCCTTGGCCAGAAATGTAATGACATCTGACGTGACGGTGCGAAAAGGCCGAGGCATAAATTCGCCCGTGGGCAGATTGCACTGTCACATCCCAAATTAAGCAATTCGGAGGGACATAACAATTAGAGGTTCCACCGAGATTCCAACTCGGATCGCTGGATACAAAACCTAGAGTGCTAACTGTTATACCATGGAACCAACAGCGCTGTTTCCCTCAGAGCACACAATGTTATGCCCTGGTTTCAAAAAAGCAGTTAAACTGCTACAAGCCTGCAGACGAAAGCTGCAGACTGGCTGCAGTGCCCTAAGAAGGAAACACGTCCCAGGCTCATGGGGACAGCAAAAGCAGACAAGGTACATTTGTTAAAACCAGCCCTCTTCAATCGTTGGATTTGTAATGACAAAAAAGAGACTTCCCCAGGCTGAGCACTAAGGTGACCAGGAAATAGGCTGCCCCCAGACTTGAACTCAGAAACGTAATGACAACTGATTTGGCAGTGCGAAAATGTTGAGCCTTTAAGTTGCCCGTATTCACATGGCCCCAAGCTATGTCTGCCTCTTTGTAGGTTATGTGGAACAGTCCTTCTTTCGCACCTACACTGGCCCCAAACCCCAACTCTTTCTCTGTTACGTTGATGACTGTATCAATGCCACCTCATGCTCCCAAGAGGAGCTTGAACATTTCATCCATTTCACCAACAACTTCCACCCCAACCTCAAGTTCACCTGGACCATTTCCAACACATCCCTTCCCTTCCTGGACCTTTCTGTCTCCATCTCAGGCAACCGCCTACAAACCGATGTCCAGCTACTTGGAATACACCTCCCTCCCACCTTCCTTCCAAAATTCCATCCCCTATTCCCAATTCCTTCGCCTCCGCTGCATCTGCTCCCAGGATGAGGCATTCCACTCCTGCACATCCCAGATGTCCTCGTTGTTCAAGGGCCACAACTTCCAACCCCCTCAACAGTGGTCAAGAACACATTCGACCATGTCTCCCGCATTTGAAGGTCGAATCTGAAAGCTGAGTACAGGATTAAGGATAGGATTCTTGGCAGCGTGGAGGAACAGAGGGATCTTGGTGTGCAGATACATAGATCCCTTAAAATGGCCACCCAAGTGGACAGGGTTGTTAAGAAAGCATATGGTACTGTTCTATGTTCTATGTTCTATGTTCTATTTCCCACGCCTCATCCCTCACACCCCACCTTCGCAACAACCACCCCAAGAGAATCTCCCATGTCCTCACATACCACCCCACCAACCTCCGCATACAACGGATCCTCCTCCGACACTTCTGCCATCTATAAAGCATATGGTGTTTTGGCTTTCATTAACAGGGGGATTGAGTTTAAGAGTCGTGAGATCTTGTTGCAGCTCTATAAAACTTTGGTTAGACCGCACTTGGAATACTGCGTCCAGTTCTGGGCGCCCTATTATAGGAAAGATGTGGATGCTTTGGAGAGGGTTCAGAGGAGGTTTACCAGGATGTTGCCTGGACTGGAGGGCTTATCTTATGAAGAGAGGTTGACTGAGCTCGGTCTCTTTTCATTGGAGAAAAGGAGGAGGAGAGGGGACCTAATTGAGGTATACAAGATAATGAGAGGCATAGATAGAGTTGATAGCCAGAGACTATTTCCCAGGGCTGAAATGGCTAGCACGAGGGGTCATAGTTTTAAGCTGGTTGGTGGAAAGTATAGAGGGGATGTCAGAGGCAGGTTCTTTACGCAGAGAGTTGTGAGAGCATGGAATGCGTTGCCAGCAGCAGTTGTGGAAGCAAGGTCATTGGGGTCATTTAAGAGACTGCTGGACATGCATATGGTCACAGAAATTTGAGGGTGCATCCATGAGGATCAATGGTCGGCACAACATTGTGGGCTGAAGGGCCTGTTCTGTGCTGTACTGTTCTATGTTCTATGTTCTATGTTCTATTTCCCACGCCTCATCCCTCACACCCCACCTTCGCAACAACCACCCCAAGAGAATCTCCCATGTCCTCACATACCACCCCACCAACCTCCGCATACAACGGATCCTCCTCCGACACTTCTGCCATCTATAATCTGACCCCACCACCAAAGATATTTTTCCCAACCCACCCTTGTCTGACCACTCTCTCTGCGACTCCGTTGTCCGCTCCACACTCCCCTCCAATCCCACCACACCCAGCACCTTCCCCTGCAATCACAGGAATTCCTACACCTGCCCCCACACCTCCTCCCTCACCCCCATCCCAGGCCCCAAGATGACTTTCCACATCAAGCAGATGTTCACCTGCATCTGTATACTGCATCTGCTGTACACGACATGGCTTCCTCTACATTGGGAAAACCAAGCGGAGGCTTGGGGACCGCTTTGCAGAAAACCTACACTTGGTTCGCATTAAAAAACTGCAACTCCCAGTCGCGAACCATTTCAAGTCCCCCTCCCATTCCTTAGATGAAATGTCCATCCTGGGTCTCCTGCAGTGCCATAATGATGCCACCCGTAGGTTGCAGGAACAGCAACTCATATTCCGCTTGGGAACCCTGCAGCCCAATGGTATCAATGTGGATTTCACCAGCTTCAACATCTTCCCTCCCCGACTTTATGCCAAAACCAGCCCAGCTCGTCCCCGCCTCCCTACCCTGTTCTTTCTCTCACCTATCCCCTCCTCCCACCTCCGCCGCACGTCCATTTCCTACCTAGTAAGCTCATCCCGCCCCCTTGATCTGTCGTCCACCCTGGACTGACCGAGCTCCTCTCTACCTCTCCACCCATACTGTCCTCTCCACCTATCTTCTCCTCTATCCATCTTAACTCTGCCTATTTATTTTAGAATCCGCTCTCCATCCCCCTTTTCTGATGAAGGGTCCAGGCCCGAAACCATTCCAGGTACCCACCAACTTCTGCGTAAAGAATTTTCCATGTATATCTCTCCTAAACCTTCCTCCTCTCACTTTGAACTCATGACCCTTAGTAATTGAGTCCGCCACTCTGGGGAAAATGCTCCTTGCTATCCACCTTGTCTATACCCCTCATGATTTTGTAGTCCTCAACCAGGTCCCCTGTCAATCTCTGTCTTTCTAATGAAAATAATCCTAATTTACTCAACGTCTTTTCATAGCTAGATCCCTCCATGCCAGGCAACATCCTGGTGGACCTAATCTGCACCCTCTCCAAATCATCCACATCCTTTTAGTAATGTGGCGAACAGAACTGTACGCAGTACTCTAAATGTGACCAAACCAAAATCTTATACAACTGTAACATGACCTGCCAACTCTTGTACTCAATATCCCGCCTGATGAAGGAAAGCATGCCGTATGCCTTCTTGACCACTCCATTGACCTGCTTTGCCACCTTCAGGGAACAATGGACCTGAACACCTAGCTCTCTCTGTACATCAATTTTCCCCAGGACTTTTCAATTTACTGTATAGTTTTCTCGAGAATTAGATCTTCCAAAATGCATCACCTCGCACTTGCCCAGATTGAACTCGATCTGCCTTTTATAGAACATAGAACATAGAACAGTACAGCACAGAACAGGCCCTTCAGCCCACAATGTTGTGCCGACCATTGATCCTCATGTATGCACCCTCAAATTTCTGTGACCATATACATGTCCAGCAGTCTCTTAAATGACCCCAATGACCTTGCTTCCACAACTGCTGCTGGCAACGCATTCCATGCTCTCACAACTCTCTGCGTAAAGAACCTGCCTCTGACATCCCCTCTATACTTTCCACCAACCAGCTTAAAACTATGACCCCTCGTGCTAGCCATTTCTGCCCTGGGAAATAGTCTCTGGCTATCGACTCTATCTATGCCTCTCATTATCTTGTATACCTCAATTAGGTCCCCTCTCCTCCTCCTTTTCTCCAATGAAAAGAGACCGAGCTCAGTCAACCTCTCTTCATAAGATAAGCCCTCCAGTCCAGGCAGCATCCTGGTAAACCTCCTCTGAACCCTCTCCAAAGCATCCACATCTTTCCTATAATAGGGCGCCCAGAACTGGACGCAGTATTCCAAGTGCGGTCTAACCAAAGTTTTATAGAGCTGCAACAAGATCTCACGACTCTTAAACTCAATCCCCCTGTTAATGAAAGCCAAAACACCATATGCTTTCTTAACAACCCTGTCCACTTGGGTGGCCATTTTAAGGGATCTATGTATCTGCACACCAAGATCCCTCTGTTCCTCCACGCTGCCAAGAATCCTATCCTTAATCCTGTACTCAGCTTTCAAATTCGACCTTCCAAAATGCATCACCTCGCATTTATCCAGGTTGAACTCCATCTGCCACCTCTCAGCCCATCTCTGCATCCTGTCAATGTCCCGCTGCAGCCTACAACAGCCCTCTACACTGTCAACGACACCTCCGACCTTTGTGTCGTCTGCAAACTTGCTGACCTATCCTTCAATTCCCTCGTCCAAGTCATTAATAAAAATTACAAACAGTAGAGGCCCAAGGACAGAGCCCTGTGGATCTCCACTCACCACTGACTTCCAGGCAGAATATTTTCCTTCTACTACCACTCGCTGTCTTCTGTTGGCCAGCCAATTCTGTATCCAAGCAGCTAAGTTCCCCTGTATCCCATTCCTCCTGACCTTCTGAATGAGCCTACCATGGGGAACCTTATCAAATGCCTTACTGAAGTCCATATACACCACATCCACAGCTCGACCCTCATCAACTTTTCTAGTCACATCCTCAAAAAACTCGATAAGGTTTGTAAGGCATGACCTACCCCTCACAAAGCCGTGTTGACTGTATTTGATCAAGCCATGCTCTTCCAGATGGTCATAAATCTTATCCCTCAGAATCCTTTCTAACACCTTGCAGACGACAGACGTGAGACTTACCGGTCTATAATTGCCGGGGATTTCCCTATTTCCTTTCTTGAAGAGAGGAATTACATTTGCCTCTCTCCAGTCCTCAGGTACGACTCCAGTGGAGAGCGAGGATGCAAAGATCTTCGCAAGTGGCGAAGCAATTGCATTTCTCGCTTCCCAAAGCAGCCGAGGACAAATCTGATCTGGGCCTGGCGACTTGTCAATCTTAATGTTTGACAAAATTTTCAGCACATCAGCTTCGTCTATCTCTATCCATTCCAGCATGCACACCTGCTCTTCAAAGGTTTCATTCACTACAAAGTTGGTTTCTTTCGTAAAGACAGAAGCAAAAAACTCATTTAGGGCTTCCCCTACCTCCTCAGGCTCCACACACAAGTTCCCTATGCTATCCCTGATCGGCCCTACTCTTTCTTTGACCATTCTCTTATTCCTCACGTAAGTGTAAAATGCCTTTGTGTTTTCCCGGATTCCTTCTGCCAAGCCTTTCTCGTGCCCCCTCCTGGCTCTCCTCAGACCATTTTTGAGCTCCTTCCTTGCCTGCATGTAATCCTCTCTAGCTGAACTTGACCCTAGCTTCCTCCACCTTATGTAAGCTACCTTCTTCCTTTTCACTAGAAGCTCCACCGCTCTCGTCATCCAAGGTTCCTTAATCTTACCCCTTCTTGCCTGTCTCAGAGGGACATATTTACTCATCACTCCCAACAACTGTTCCTTAAACCGTCTCCACATGTCTATAGTTCCCTTACCATGGAACAACTGCTCCCAGTCCATGCTTCCTAACTCATGTCTAATCGCATCATAGTTTCCTCTTCCCCAATTAAATATCCTCCCATTCTGCCTAATCCTCTCCTTCTCCATAGCTATGTAGAATGTGAGGCAGTTATGGTCACTATCACCAAAATGCTCTCCCACCACAAGATCTGATACCCGCCCCGGCTCGTTTCCGAGCACCAAGTCTAGAATGGGCTCTCCCCTCGTCGGCCTGTCAACGTACTGCGTTAGGAAACCCTCCTGAACACACCTTACAAAAACAGCTCCATTCAAATCTTCTGCTCGAAGGAGGTTCCAATCAATATTAGGAAAGTTAAAGTCACCCATTACAACAACCCTACTGCGTGCACACTTTTCCAAAATCTGTCGACCTATGCTTTCTTCAATCTCCCTGCTGCTATTGGGGGGCCTGTAGTAAACCCCTAACGAGGTGACTACTCCCTTGCTGTTCCTAATTTCCACCCATACTGACTCAGTAGGCAGATCTTCCTCGACAAAGGAAGCTTCTGTAGCTGTGATACCCTCTCTGATTAGTAGTGCTACACCCCCTCCTCTTTTTCCCCCCTCCCTATTCTTTTTAAATGTTCTAAACCCTGGAACATCCAGCAACCATTCCTGCCCATGAGAAACCCATGTCTCTGTTATGGCCACAACATCATAGCACCAGGTACTGATCCATGCTCTAAGTTCATCACTTTTATTCCGGATACTCCTTGCATTAAAGCAAACACACTTTAACCGATCCCTTGGTTCCTTCCCAGGAAAATCCTTCCCACTAGCTGGTCTACCTCTTGCTACTGCCTCACCTGCATCAACGCTCACCTCTGGTATACAGCTCAGGTTCCCAACCCCCTGCCATACTAGTTTAAACCCTCTCGAACTACTCGAGCAAACCTTCCACCCAGGACATTGGTCCCCTTCCAGTTCAGATGCAACCCGTCCTTCTTGTACAGGTCCCACCTTCCCCAGAAGGCATCCCAATTATCAACATATCTGAAGCCCTCCCTCCTACACCAGCTGCGTAGCCACGTGTTCAGCTGCGCCCGCTCCCTGTTCCTCACCTCGCTATCTCGTGGCACCGGTATTAAACCAGAGAACACTACTCTGTTCGTCCTGCTCTGCAGCTTCCATCCTAACTCCCTGAAATCACTTTTTATATCCTCAAACCTATTTCTGGCTATATCGTTTGTGCCAATATGTAACACGATTTCTGGCTGTTCGCCCTCCCCTTTCAGAACTTTATACGCCCGATCGGAGACGTCCCGGACCCTGGCACCAGGGAGGCAACATACCTTCCGGGAATCCCGATCTTGCCCACAAAATCTCCTGTCGATTCCCCTAGCTATCGAGTCCCCTACCTCGAGTACTTTTCTATTCTGCCCCCTTCCCTTCTTTGCCACAGTGTCAGGCTCAGTGCCAGAGAACTGACTACTATGGCTTTCCTCTGGTAGGTCATCCCCCCCAGCAGTATCCAAAACGGTATACTTATTGCTGAGGGGAATGCCCACAGGGGATCTCTGCACTGTCTGTCTGTCCCCTTTCCTCCCCCTAACTGTAACCCATCTATCCTCGTCCTGAGCCTTAGGAGTGACCAACTCCCGATAACTCTTCTCAATTACCCCCTCTGCCTCCCGAATGATCCGTAGTTCATCCAGCTCCAGCTCCATTTCCCTAACACGGTTTTCAAGGAGCTGTAGCTGGGTGCACTTCCCGCAGATGTAGCCAGCGGAGACGGGTGCCACATCTCCCAACTGCCACATTCTGCAGGAGGAGCAAGCAACTGCCCTAGCATCCATACCCCACTTATCTGAACACCCATTCAATACAAAACCAGAAAGCTTACTTCAAGTAATAATAACAAATTAATAACAAACTTATGTTCAATAGAGAAAGTTTAGAATGAACCTTACCTTATTAACTAGGTTAGAGAAGGAGGGCGGTTGGGAGACACTACAGTTGTAGAGTCTCGGGTTTAGCCGCCTTGCTGATATATATGGTCACTGCTTTCCTTCCCGGCTGCCCCTCTGGTCCTCGTCACTTCCTCTGGTGCTCCCGCTCCTTCTCTGAAAGAGGAAAAAAAAACACCGCTGCCCGCTATCGGTAAGTAATTTTAAAAATAAACTGCTTTACCTTAGCTGCAGTCTTCCGGGTCCGTCTTGCCTCCGCTGCTGCTCGCACTCAAAATGGCCGTTGGCGTCGAAGGGTGAGTATTTATACTCACTGCTTTCCTTCCCGGCTGCCCCTCTGGTCCTCCCGCTCCTTCTCTGAAAGAGGCAAAAAAAACACCGCTGCCCGCTATCGGTAAGTAATTTTAAAAATAAACTGCTTTACCTTAGCTGCAGTCTTCCGGGTCCATCTTGCCTCCGCTGCTGCTCGCACTCAAAATATCTGCCCAACTCTCCAATTTATCTATATTCTGCTGTAATCTCTGACTGACCCCTTCACTATCTGCTACTCCACCAATCTTCGTGTCATCTGCAAACTTGCTAATCAAACCACCTACACCTTCCTCCAAATCATTTGTGTATATCTCAAGCAACAGTGGTTCCAGCACAGAACCCTGTGGAACACCATTGGTCACAGGTCTCCAATTTGAGAAACCCCGTTCCACTACTACTCTCTGTCTCCTGTTGCCTAGCCAGTTGTTTTTTTATCCATCTAGCTAGCACACTCTGGATCCCATGTGACTTCACTTTCTCCATCAGCCTGCCATGGGGAACCTTATCAAATGCCTTACTGACGTCCATGTATATGGCTTCTACAGCCTTTCCCTCATCAATCAACTTTGTCATGTCCTCAAAGAATTCTATTAAATTGGTAAGACATGACCTTCCCTGCACAAAACCATGTTGCCTATCACTGATAAACCCATTTTCTTCCAAATGGGAATAGATCCTATCCCTCAGTATCTTCTCCAGCAACGCCGATTGTCAGCGGGGTGGAGGTTTTCCCGGGAATATTCCGTCCCTGTATTTGAAGGTGTGGAGATTGGACATGTTGTCCCTATTGTCCGCCCTCATAGTCCCGGAAAACCCCGATCTTCCTGGGATTCACACTCAGGGGAAGGGGGAGGGGTCTCTGAGAGTGAGGTTGCGGCCAAATAGCCAACTCCCGGATACAGCCCCACAATCCAGTCTCCTCCCGCGGGTGGATCCCCCCTTTCCTCTCCACAGACTCCCGGGCCACTCCCAAACTCCACCGGGTCTTCTCCTCCACCTCCACCTCCCAATAATGCCTCCCTGATGTGAATCCCTCTGATCCCAGTACACAGGGCCAGGGATAAAATCTCTCCGGGGAGTCAGGGAGCGGCTGTGGTTTGTCTCCGAGTCTCACACTGGTCCGGTCCGAAGACAGAATGAGCCGGGGATGCGCTGTGTTCGGGTCCAGAGTCAGAGAGGCTGGAGCTGGGGGAGAGATCAAATAACACCGTCAGTGAGAGGGAGGGAGGGAAGAATGAGGGTGGGGGGGGGTGTTGAGGGGCTGAATGGCGCAGGATGTGGAGGAGGGAGGCTGAGGGGGAAGGAAATTGGAAGGATGAATTGAAGAGAGGGGTGACAGAGAGGTGAGGGGTGGGCTGTGAAGAGCGGGGGAAGTCAGGTGTGAGTGAGGGGGAAGGGAAGAGAAGGGAAGAGAGGTGGAGGGTAGATAGGGGAAGCGGGAGGAAGACTGGGTAACAGAGGTAGAAGGAAGAGTGGGAAGTGCAATTGGGAAGCAAAATTGCGGGAGTGGGGAGAAGGAGTAGGAAGAGGAAGGACAAGTCGGGGTTAGGAAGAGGAAGGACTGGTGGCGGTTAGGAAGAGTGGGGGACGGCGGAGGAATGGAAGAATAGGAAGGGCTGAGGTGAGGAAATGTTGAGTGGGCATGTTTGAATGAAGAATGAGGAGTGCAAGGGGAAAACAGGGGGAAGAGGAGATGTGAGGGTAGAACATTCGGGGAGCCAAGAACGGTGAGGGTTTAGGAAGAATGGGAGGAACGGAAATTGGAAGAGGGAGAGGAGGGGGTAGAGTGAGGAGGGAGTGGAGTGGAGTTGGAGGGGGAGAATAGAATCATTGATATGAGGTCATTCAGGGGCCATTCAGCTCATTGTGTTGAGCTGGATCATTTTAAGGAAACATGATATTTCTCCTTCTCATGGGTTATTAGTAATGGGAACCAAATCCTAGCCCTGCATGTGACACTCACATCCCAAATTAACACTATTTTTTGGAGCTCCGAGAACTGATAAAATCTGGTTGGTGTGGTTCAAACAGTAAATACTGGAGATGGGGATGGACTTCAGAATTGATCACATTAGACTATAAGGCTATAAGATAGATGAGCAGAATTAGGCCATTTGGCCGATTGGGACTGCTCAACCATTTGATCATGGTTGATATGTTTCTCAATCTCATGCTCCTGCCTTCTCCCTGTTATCTTTGATTCCCTTAGTGATCAAGAACATCACGGATATTGAAGCAATTTGTAAAAGAACATAAGTTGAGGGAACAATTCCAAGCACAGAGAACAAGGATAGGTCATTCAAATTGGTTTGATGAAATCTAAAATGGATTTGGATAGTATGTGAGACAGATCCATGGGAGAAACAGTAGATGTTAGGTGAGCAGCAGTTAAACTGGAAAGAGGTAGATGGACCAGACAGTGGGCCCAGTAGAGAATACAATCTCAATTAAAAGCTGCAGCAAATCTCAGGATCACAACTTACACCAAAGACACTTGGAATTTAGCTCAGGATAAAGCCCACATCTGCCCAGAAGACAGTCTTTCACCTGAGAGCCTTCACTGCCTGGGGTTGTCACCCCTCTCAGAGTGGCATCCTTTATAATGATTCAGCAACTCATTACAGACAGCACATGAACAAAACAGGTTAGAGGGCAATTGATACACAAGACTACAATGAAGTCGGACTTTTAGCTGGTGATCACCTGGTCTGTCCATATCCTTTGTTTCATTGGTGGTCTTTAGCCCTGAGTGGCTGTCGTGTGGACTTCTGGCTTGGAGGTGATTCCACAACCGTGTTCTGGCCTTGTGAGCCTCAAGGTAAAGCCTGGTGCAGTCTGGAATCAAGGCAGATTGGAGACTAGGTGCCAGCGTGGAATGAGTTGGAGGGACTATTGTTCTCAACTTCTGATTTCTTTATTATGCTGATTTATTCCCCTGATCTGCAACGCTGGACTTTTAAATGTCATTATTTTTCTAAACGTTGTTTTACCGTCAGAATTTGGGCTTAAGAATCTGTATATAGGTACCTTGATACCTTAGATGGCGCTGTAAGCGGCAGCTTACAAACTTTTCACTGCACTCATTTGAGTACATGTAACAATGAAGATAATTAGAATTAAGTTGAAAATCAATTTGTCTGATTTTTTTTTGTAATGGTTTCCCTGTGACTAGGATTTATTGAGATGCATGTTGCTCCTTTGCTTTCCCCCTCCCCTCTCAATCACCCCCTCTCCTCCTGGAAATGAAGCAGATTATCTTGCCAACCGTCTGTTCCCAAGAAACCATCCAACACCTTTCCACACTGCAATTCAATGGAAAACTGATAGGAAAATTGTAATGAAGCCCAAATTTCAGATTGAGACTCTGATCAAAATCGTGTAGTGGTCAATGGGTTCATAGCTTATTTGATGGGATCAATCCCAACATCAGACCAGTAAGTCTCACGTCTGTCGTCTGCAAGGTGTTAGAAAGGATTCTGAGGGATAGGATTTATGACCATCTGGAGGAGCATGGCTTGATCAAATACAGTCAACACGGCTTTGTGAGGGGTAGGTCATGCCTCACAAACCTTATCGAGTTTTTTGAGGATGTGACTAGAAAAGTTGATGAGGGTCGAGCTGTGGATGTGGTGTATATGGACTTCAGTAAGGCATTTGATGAGGTTCCCCATGGTAGGCTCATTCAGAAGGTCAGGAGGAATGGGATACAGGGGAACTTAGCTGCTTGGATACAGAATTGGCTGGCCAACAGAAGACAGCGAGTGGTAGTAGAAGGAAAATATTCTGCCTGGAAGTCAGTGGTGAGTGGGGTTCCACGGGGCTCTGTCCTTGGGCCTCTACTGTTTGTAATTTTTATTAATGACTTGGATGAGGGGATTGAAGGATGGGTCAGCAAGTTTGCAAACGACACAAAGGTCGGAGGTGTCGTTGACAGTGTAGAGGGCTGTTGTAGGCTGCAGTGGGACATTGACAGAGTGCAGAGATGGGCTGAGAGGTGGCAGATGGAGTTCAACCTGGATAAATGCGAGGTGATGCATTTTGGAAGGTCGAATTTGAAAGCTGAGTACAGGATTAAGGATAGGATTCTTGGCAGTGTGGAGGTACAGAGGGATCTTGGTGTGCAGATACATAGATCCCTTAAAATGGCCACCCAAGTGGACAGGGTTGTTAAGAAAGCATATGGTGTTTTGGCTTTCATTAACAGGGGGATTGAGTTTAAGAGTCGTGAGATCTTGTTGCAGCTCTATAAAGCTTTGGTTAGACCGCACTTGGAATACTGTGTCCAGTTCTGGTCGCCGTATTATAGGAAAGATGTGGATGCTTTGGAGAGGGTTCAGAGGAGGTTTACCAGGATGCTGCCTGGACTGGAGGGCTTATCTTATGAAGAGAGGTTGACTGAGCTTGGTCTCTTTTCATTGGAGAAAAGGAGGAGGAGAGGGGACCTAATTGAGGTATACAAGATAATGAGAGGCATAGATAGAGTTGATAGCCAGAGACTATTTCCTAGGGCAGAAATGGCTAGCACGAGGGGTCATAGTTTTAAGCTGGCTGGTGGAAAGTATAGAGGGGATGTCAGAGGCGGGTTCTTTACACAGAGAGTTGTGAGAGCATGGAATGCGTTGCCAGCAGCAGTTGTGGAAGCAAGGTCATTGGGGCCATTTAAGAGACTGCTGGACATGCATATGGTCACAGAAATTTGAGGGTGCACACATGAGGATCATGGTCGGCACAACATTGTGGGCTGAAGGGCCTGTTCTGTGCTGTACTGTTCTATGTTCTATGTTCTAACGTCAGGCTCATTGGTCGATAATTACCTGGACTATCCCTGCAACACTTCTTAAACAAGGGGACAACATTAACAATTCTCCAGTCCTCTGGGACCTCACCCATGTTTAAGGATGCTGCAAAGATATGTGTTAAGGCCCCAGCTATTTCCTCTCACGCTTCCCTCAAAACCTGTGATAGATCCCATCTGGACCTGGGGACTCGTCCACCTTGATGCTTTTTAAGATACCCAACGCTTCCTCCCTCCTTATGCCGAATGGTGATATGTTTCCTAGTCAGAATGATGAGTGGTCTGGAGATAAATGTGAAGGTAATGTTCTCATATATTTAAGGCCCGTGTCCTTCTGGATGGAAATGGTCTTGGGTTTGGAAGGTGTTGCCTGAGGATCTTTGGTGAATTTCTGCAGTGCACGTCACAGATGTTCGCAGCAGTGTGTACTGAGCATCGGTAGTGGATGCTTATGAATGTCATGGCAAACAAGCAGGTGTCAGGCTTCTTGAATTTTGTTGGAGCTGCACCCCTGTAGCAAGTTGGGAGTATTCCATCACACTCCTGACGTGTGTTTTGTGGTTAGTGGACTGGCTTCGGGGAGTCAGGAGGGAAGTTACTCACTGCAGTATTTCTACTTCGACCTACTGTTGTAGCCACTATGTTCGTGTGATGGTAAATGGTGAAATTTCACTGCATTCATCAGACTTATAACTCATGGAGTAGGAGCCAACAGTTTTTAATCAGCAATGTCCAGTTTAGAATAACAACCTCACAAGAGAGATGACCTGGTTTTAGATATCACTTGGGACCACAGACTCAGAGACAAAGCAAGACGACTCTGCGATTTGATGTAGAAACTCCTGACCCTCCGAAGCCTGCAGCCCTCCTCCAATTCTCAAGTCAGAAGTGTGTCAATGATGGTGCAGATCCAACAACACTGAAAACAATCTTGAGTCTAGGCCAAAGCAGCCCCTTGATTGGCACCGTATCCATTCTCTCCACAGCCAACTCCAAGAGACAATAATGTGTCCCTGTACAAGATGCACTGCCACATTTTTACCCACTATTCTGACACACACATTTCCAGACTTAGAAAACTCATCTTCAAGGGCAAGGACATCAGAAGTGGTAGCACTAACCCCAGTAAAAATCACCTCCAAGCTACTCACAAACTTATTTGGAAATGAATGGTTGTTACTGAGTCAATATTAATAATCTCTTTTGGAACAGCATTGTGGGTCTATGTGCAGCAACATGAAGCTGTTCAAGAAGTCAGTTCATGCTGGACAATCAGCAACAGCTATGTCTCATTAAAGAATAAATAAATCGGAAAGAAATCCATCTGAGAGTCACAAGCAAATGGGTACTTTTTTGTTCACTCTGCAGATCAAGGGCTATTACCAATATTGACAATGACAAATGAAGCTTTTGTTTGGTTTGGTACTGATAGCAGCTGTCCACAAAATAAAAACAATTGGCATCAGAGATAATGGGAACTGCAGATGCTGGAGAATCCAAGATAACAAAGTGTGGAGCTGAATGAACACAGCAGGCCAAGCAGCATCTCAGGAGCACAAAAGCTGACATTTCGGGCCTAGACCCTTCATTCGAAAAGAGGGAGGAGGAGAGGGTTCTGAAATAAATAGGAAGAGGGGGAGGGCAGATTGAAGAGGGATAGAGGAGAAGATAGGTGGAGAGGAGGCAGACAAGAGAAATAAGGAAGGAGAGGATTAAATATGTAGGTAGGATAGCCAGTAATATTAGAAATGATAGTAAAAGTGCCTTTCCATACATAAGAAACAAACGTGAGGCAAAAGTAGACATTGGGCCGCTCCAAATTGATGCTGGAAGGCTAGTGATGGGAGATAAGGAAGTAGCTGAAGGACTTAATAAGTACTTTGCATCAGTCTTCACAGTGGAAGACATGCGTAGTATGTCAACAATTAGGGAGAGTCAGGGGGCAGAGCTGAGTACGGTAGGCATCACAAAAGGGAAAGTGCTAGAAAAGCTAAAAGGTCTAAAAATTGATAAATCTCCTGGCCCCAATGGGCTACATCCTAGAGTTCCGAGGAAGGTGGCTGAGGAAATAGCAGAAGCTTTGGTTGTGATCTTTCAAAAGTCACTGGAGTCAGGGAAAGTCCCAGATGATTGGAAAATTGCTGTTGTAACCCCCTTGTTTAAGAAAGGATCAAGGCAAAAGCTGGAAAATGACAGGCCAATTAGCCTAACCTCGGTAGGAGGTAAAATTCTTGAATCCATTGTCAAGGATGAGATTTCTAAATTCCTGGAAGTGCAGGGTCAAATTAGAGCAAGTCAGCATGGATTTAATAAGGTGAAGTCGTGCCTGACAAACCTGTTAGAATTCTTTGAAGGGGTAACAAGTATGAAAGACCAGGGAAACCCACAAGATGTTATCTGTCTGGACTTCCAAAAGGCCTTTGATATGGTGCTTCACGGGAGGCTGCTCAGCAAGGTGAGAGCTCATGGTGTTCGAGGTGAGCTACTGGCTTAGATTGAGGATTGGCTGTCTGACAGAAGGCAGAGAGTTGGGATAAAAGGCTCTTTTTCAGAATGGTGACGAGTGGTGTCCCGCAGCGTTCAGTGTTGGGGCCTCAGCTGTTCACCTTATATATTAATGATTTGGATGAAGGGACTGGGGGCATTCTGGTGAAGTTCGCCGATGATACGAAGATCGGCGGATAGGCAATTAGTACTGAGGAGGTGGGGAAGCTGGAGAAAGATTTAGACAGTTTAGGAGAGTGGTCCAGGAAATGGCTGATGAAATTCAATGTGAGTAAATGTGAGGTTTTGCACTTTGGAAAAAAGAATACAGGCATGGACTATTTTCTAAATGGTCAGAAAATTCGTAAAGCAGAAGTACAAAGGGATCTGGGAGTGTTTGTCCAGGATTCTCTAAAAGTTAACTTGCAGGTAGAGACCGTGATTAAGAAAGTGAATGTAATAGAACATAGAACATAGAACAGTACAGCACAGAACAGGCCCTTCAGCCCACAATGTTGTGCCGACCATTGATCCTCATGGATGCACCCTCAAATTTCTGTGACCATATGCATGTCCAGCAGTCTCTTAAATGACCCCAATGACCTTGCTTCCACAACTGCTGCTGGCAACGCATTCCATGCTCTCACAACTCTCTGCGTAAAGAACCTGCCTCTGACATCCCCTCTATACTTTCCACCAACCAGCTTAAAACTATGACCCCTCGTGCTAGCCATTTCTGCCCTGGGAAATAGTCTCTGGCTATCAACTCTATCTATGCCTCTCATTATCTTGTATACCTCAATTAGGTCCCCTCTCCTCCTCCTTTTCTCCAATGAAAAGAGACCGAGCTCAGTCAACCAAATGTTGTTGTTTATCTCAAGAGGGTTGGAACATAAAAGCAGTGATGTGCTTCTGAGGCTTTATAAAGCTCTAGTTAAGCCCCATTTGGAATACTGTGTCCAAATTTGTGCCCCACATCTCAGGAAGGACAGACTGGCCCTGGAGCAAGTCCAGCGGAGATTTACACGGATGATCTCTGGAATGGTAGATTTAACGTATGATGAATGGCTATGGATCCTGGGATTGTACTCATTAGAGTTTAGAAGGTTGAGGGGAGATCTAATAGAAACTTACAAGATAATGTATGGCTTAGAAGGGGTTGACGCGAGGAAGTTGTTTCCATTAGGCAGGGAGACGAGGACCCGTGAGCACAGCCTTGAAATTAGAGGGGGTAAAATTAAAACAGAAATGAGACAACATTTCTTCAGCCAGAGAGTGATGGGCCTGTGGAATTCATTGCCATGGAGCGCAGTAGAGGCAGGGATGTTAGGTGCCTTCAAGGCAGAGATCGACAAATTCTTGATGTCACAAGGAATCAAGGGCTGTGGGGAGAGTGCAGAGAAGTGGAGTTGAAAAGCCCATCAGCCACGATTTAAATGGCGGAGTGGACTTGATCGGCCGAATGGCCTTACTTCCACTCCTATGTCTTATGGTCTTAAGTTAAAGGGGCGGACATGAAGCCAGTAGAGGTGAGTGTAGGTGGGGAGGTAGGAAGGGGATAGGTCAGTCTGGGGAGGACAGACAGGTCAAGGGGGCGGGAAGAGGTTAGTAGGTAGGGAATGGGGGTTTAGCTTGAGTTGGGAGGAGGGGAATCAGTAAGAGGAAGAACAGATTAGGGAGGTGGGGACGAGCTGGGCTGGTTTTGGGATGCAGTGGTGGGATGGGAGATTCTGAAGCTTGTGAAATCCACATTGATACCATTGGGCTGCAGGGTTCCCAAGGCTCAGTTAAGGAAGGACGATAAACACTGGTCAGTCAGTCATACATCCAACAAAAAAAGTTTTTTTTAAAAAATAAGATGCATCTGTTAATCAAGTGGCAAAGCGTTATTTTTCTTCATGCAACGGGTTGTTACCAATTTTGACAATAACAAATGAGTTGGCTGTCTTTGATTTGTTTTTGATGGAGAGTGCCTACAGAATGAAGACAATGGGTGGTTGATACCAGAAGCATTGATAAAATTTTCAGAGGCATATTGACGAGCATGCACAAGTATAGGAGAGAAGAGGGAAAGAGCTGGGAGATTCTCTTTGTGTACACCACACTCATCATTGTGAGGCCTTTCACAGGATGTGTGGATGTTGGCTGCTGTTTACCGAGCATAATTGCAAATGTAAAAAGAATGCCAGCGGGGTCAGGCAAAGTCCGAATGGGCGATGGTGATAGGAGACTTGCTAGTTTGGGGCACAGACAGGCGTTTCTGTGGCTGAGTTTGAGACTCCAGGAGGGTGTATTGCCTCCCTGATGCCAGGGTCAAGGTGAACCTGAGCGGTTACGTGACATTCTCAAGGGGTAGGATGAGTGGCCAGAGGTTGTTGTGCACATTTGTACCAATGGCATCGGTACAAAAGGGGGATGAGGTCTTGTGGAGTGAGTACAGGGGGGTTTAGAAAGAGGTTGAAACGATTTCTGGGTGGCTACCATGCTAGTGAGGGAAGGAGTGGAATGATAGGACAGATGAATGTGTGGCTAAGGAGCTGGTGTAGGGGATGGGGTTTCAGGCTCTTGGATTTCGGGAGTAGGGGTGGCCTGTACAAGAGGGATGGGGGTTGCACCTAAACTGGAGGGGAACCAGTCTCCTGAGTTGGAGGTTTGCTGGTGCTGCTTCAGGGGATTTAACCTGAAGAGTGTTTATTTCAATGCAAGCAGTGTTACAAGTTAGGCAAATTGGCTTGGAGCCTGTTTCAATACATGGGAGTAAGATGTGGCCATTACAGAGACTTGGTTGAGAGAAAGACAGGACTGGCTGCCCAACTTTCCAGGGCTTTCTTGTTTCAGATGAAATAAAGAGGAAAGCAAAAGAGGTTGAAGAATTGCATTGCTAATCAAGGAGAACATTACTGTTCAATGGAAGAAGGGAGTCTGCACTTAGAGAGGACATACTGGAGGACTCATCCAGTATTCATTTGTTAGGCCACTTTTGGAATTTTGACTTAAATTCTGGTCTCCCATTATAGAAAAGACGTGAGCGAGTTTTGAGAAGATTTGTAGCTCAGGTTGAGGTTCCAGATGTAAGGTTGCTTGCTGAGCTGGAAAGTTCATTTTCAGATGTTTCGTCACCATTCTAGGTAACATCAGTGAGCCTCCAGTGAAGCGTAGGTGTTATGTCCCGCTTTCTATTTATGTGTTTAGGTTTCCTTGGGTTGGTGATGTCATTCCCTGTATTGATGTCATTTCCTGCATTGGTGATGTCACTTCCTGTTCTTTTTCTCAGAGGATGGTAGATTGGCTCCAAATCAATGTGTTTGTTGATGGAGTTCCGGTTGGAATGCCATGCTTCTAGAAATTCTCATGCGTGTCTCTGTTTGGCTTGTCCTAGGATGGATGTGTTGTCCCAGTCAAAGTGGTGTCCTTCCTCATCTGTATGTAAGGATACTAGTGATAGTGGGTCATGTCTTTATGTTCACAGGTCGGCACAACATCGAGGGCTGAAGGGCCTGCATTTTTCAATGTTCCAATCATCCCTTCATTCATTCCTTCCTCCATTCATCCTTTCCTCCATTCATCCCTCCCTCGTTCCATTGACCCCTCCCTCCCTCCATTCATCCTGCTCTCCCTTCACTCCCTCCATTCATCCTGCTCTTTCTCCCATCCCTCCGTTCCTCCCTCGCTCCATTCACCACTCCCTCCATTCATTCATTCATGCCTCCTCCATTCAATCAGTCATCCCTCCCTCCCTCCATTCATTCATCCCTTTCTTCTTTCATTCATTCATCCCTTCCTCCCTCCATTCATCCCTCCCTCCATTCATCCCTACCTCCCTCTCCCACCTCCCTCCATTCATTCTTCCCTCCCTCCAGTCATCCCTCACTGTCCCTGTGCTCCCCCTCCCTCCAGTCGTAACTCCCTCTCCATTCACCCCTCCCACTTCATCACCCCATCCCCTCCCTTCATCCCCCCTTCATCCCCATCCCCTTCCTTCATCCCCCCATCCCCTCCCTTCATCCCCCCCATCCCCTCCCTTCATCCCCACCATCCCCTCCCTTCATCCCCCATCCCCTCCCTTCATGCTCCCCATCCCCCCTTCAACCTCCCCATCCCCTCGCTTCATCCCACCATCCCCCTCTTCATCCCCCCATCCATACCCCCTTCATCGCCCCCATTCATCCCCCATCCCTTCCCTTCAGCCCCATCCCTTCCCTTCACCCCCATCCCCTCCCTTCACCCCCATCCCCTCCCTTCATCCCCCCATCCCCCCTTCATCCCCCCATCCCCCTTCATCACCCCATCCCCTCCGTTCGTCCCCCCATCCCCTCCGTTCGTCCCCCCATCCCCTCCGTTCGTCCCCCCATCCCCTCCCTTCGTCCCCCCCATCCTCTCCCTTCGTCCCCCCCATCCCCTCCCTTCGTCCCCCCCATCCCCTCCCTTCGACCCCCCCATCCCCTCCCTTCGTCCCCCCCATCACCTCCGTTCGTCCCCCCCATCCCCTCCGTTCGTCCCCCCATCCCCTCCGTTCGTCCCCCCATCCCCTCCGTTCGTCCCCCCATCCCCTCCCTTCGTCCCCCCCATCCCCTCCCTTCGTCCCCCCCATCCCCTCCCTTCGTCCCCCCCATCCCCTCCCTTCGTCCCCCCCATCCCCTCCCTTCGTCCCCCCCATCCCCTCCCTTCGTCCCCCCCATCCCCTCTCTTCGTCCCCCCCATCCCCTCCCTTCATCGCCCCCATCCCCTCCCTTCATCCCCCCATCCCCTCCCTTCATACCCCCCATCCCCTCCCTTCATCCCCCCCATCCCCTCCCTTCATCCCACCCATCCCCTCCCTTCATCCTCCCCATCCCCTCCCTTCATCCTCCCCATCCCTCTCTTCATCCTCCCCATCCCCCCTTCATCCTCCCCATCCCCTCGCTTCATCCCACCATCCCCCTCTTCATCCCCCAATCCATACCCCCTTCATCGCCCCCATTCATCCCCCATCCCCTCCCTTCGTCCCCATCCCCTCCCTTCGTCCCCATCCCCTCCCTTCGTCCCCCCATCCCCTCCCTTCGTCCCTCCATCCCCTCCCTTCGTCCCCCCCATCCCCTCCCTTCATCCTCCCCATCCCCCCTTCATCCTCCCCATCCCCTCGCTTCATCCCACCATCCCCCTCTTCATCCCCCAATCCATACCCCCTTCATCGCCCCCATTCATCCCCCATCCCCTCCCTTCATCCCCATCCCCTTCCTTCGTCCCCCCATCCCCTCCCTTCGTCCCTCCATCCCCTCCCTTCGTCCCCCCCATCCCCTCGCTTCATCCCACCATCCCCCTCGCTTCATCCCACCATCCCCCTCTTCATCCCCCCATCCATACCCCCTTCATCGCCCCCATTCATCCCCCATCCCCTCCCTTCATCCCCCATCCCCCCTTCATCCCCCATCCCCCTCACTTCATCCCCCATCCCCCCTTCATCCTCCCCATCCCCCTCGCTTCATCCCACCATCCCCCTCGCTTCATCCCACCATCCCCCTCGCTTCATCCCACCATCCCCCTCTTCATCCCCCCATCCATACCCCCTTCATCGCCCCCATTCATCCCCCATCCCCTCCCTTCATCCTCCCCATCCCCACTTCATCCTCCCCATCCCCTCGCTTCATCTCACCATCCCCCTCACTTCATCCCACTATCCCCCTCGCTTCATCCCACCATCCCCCTCTTCATCCCCCCATCCATACCCCCTTCATCGCCCCCATTCATCCCCCATCCCCTCCCTTCATCCCCCATCCCCTCGCTTCATCCCCCATCCCCTCCCTTCAGCCCCCATCCCCTCCCTTCATCCCCCATCCCCTCCCTTCATCCCCCCCATCCCCTCCCTTCATCCCCCCCATCCCCTCCCTTCATCCCCCCAATCCCCTCTCTTCGTCCCCCCCATCCCCTCCCTTCATCCTCCCCATCCCCCCTTCATCCTCCCCATCCCCTCGCTTCATCCTCCCCATCCCCTCGCTTCATCCCACCATCCCCCTCGCTTCATCCCACCATCCCCCTCTTCATCCCCCCATCCATACCCCCTTCATCGCCCCCATTCATCCCCATCCCCTCCCTTCATCCCCCATCCCCTCCCTTCATCCTCCCCATCCCCTCCCTTCATCCCCCCATCCCCTCCCTTCATCCCCCCCATCCCCTCCCTTCATCCCCCCATCCCCTCCCCATCATCCCCTCCCATCATCCCCACCCATCCCCCTCCCTTCATCCCCCCCATCCCCTCCCTTCATCCCCCCATCCCCTCCCTTCATCCTCCCCATCCCCTCCCTTCATCCTCCCCATCCCCTCCCTTCATCCTCCCCATCCCCTCGCTTCATCCCACCATCCCCCTCGCTTCATCCCACCATCCCCCTCTTCATCCCCCCATTCCATACCCCCTTCATTGCCCCCATTCATCCCCCATCCCCTCCCTTCATCCCTCCATCCCCTCCCTTCATCCTCCCCATCCACTCCTTCATCCCCCCCATCCCCTCCCTTCATCCCTCTCCCCATCCCCTCCCTCATCCTCCCCTTCCTCCCCCTTCATCCTTCCCATCCCCTCGCTTCATCCCACCATCCCCCTCTTCATCCCCCATCCATACCCCCTTCATCGCCCCCATTCATCCCCCATCCCCTCCCTTCATCCCCCATCCCCTCCCTTCATCCCCCATCCCCTCTCTTCATCCTCCCCATCCCCCCTTCATCCTCCCCATCCCCCTCGCTTCATCCCACCATCCCCCTCGCTTCATCCCACCATCCATCTCTTCATCCCCCCATCCATACCCCCTTCATCGCCCCCATTCATCCCCCATCCCCTCCCTTCATCCCCATCCCCTCCCTTCATCCCCCATCCCCTCCCTTCATCCCCCATCCCCTCCCTTCATCCCCCATCCCTCCTTCATCCCCCCATCCCTCCCTTCATCCCCCCCATCCCCTCCCTTCATCCCCCCATCCCCTCCCTTCATCCCCCCATCCCCTTCCCTCTTCATCCCCCCATCCCCTCCCTTCATCCCCCCCATCCCTCCCTTCATCGCCCCCCATCCCCTCCCTTCATCCCCCCATCCCCTCCCTTCATCCCCCCCATCCCCTCCCTTCATCCTCCCCATCCCCCCTTCATCCTCCCCATCCCTCGCTTCATCCCACCATCCCCCTCGCTTCATCCCACCATCCCCCTCTTCATCCCCCCATCCATACCCCCTCATCGCCCCCATTCATCCCCCATCCCCTCCCTTCATCCCCCATCCCCTCCCTTCATCCTCCCAATCCCCTCGCTTCATCCCACCATCCCCCTCTCTTCATCCCACCATCCCCCTCGCTTCATCCCACCATCCCCCTCTTCATCCCCTCATCCATACCTCCTTCATCCCCCCATTCATCCCCCATCCCCTCCTTCATCCCCTATCCCCTCCCTTCATCCCCCATCCCCTCCCTTCATCCCCCATCCCCTCCCTTCATCCCCCCCATCCCCTCCTTCATCCCCCCCATGCCCTCCTTCATCCCCCCCATCCCCTCCCTTTCATCCCCCCCATCCCCTCCCTTCATCCCCCCCATCCCCCTCCTTCATCCCCCCCATCCCCTCCCTTCATCCCTCCCCATCCCCCCTTCATCCTCCCCATCCCCTCGCTTCGTCCACCATCCCCCTCGCTTCATCCCACCATCCCCCTCTTCATCCCCCCATCCATATCCCCTTCATCGCCCCCATTCATCCCCCATCCCCTCCCTTCATCCCCCATCCCCTCCCTTCATCCCCCATCCCCTCCCTTCATCCCCCATACCCCTCCCTTCATCCCCCATCCCCTCCCTTCATCCCCATACCCTCCCTTCATCCTCCATACCCTCCCTTCATCCTCCCCATCCCCTCGCTTCATCCCACCATCCCCCTCGCTTCATCCCACCATTCCCCTCTTCATCCCCCCATCCATATCCCCTTCATCGCCCCCATTCATCCCCCATCCCCTCCCTTCATCCCCCATCCCCTCCCTTCATCCCCCATCCCCCGCCCTTCATCCCCATCCCCTCCCTTCATCCCCCATCCCCTCCCTTCATCCCCCATACCCTCCCTTCATCCCCCATACCCTCCCTTCATCCTCCATACCCTCCCTTCATCCTCCCCATCCCCTCGCTTCATCCCACCATCCCCCTCGCTTCATCCCACCATCCCCCTCTTCATCCCCCCATCCATACCCCCTTCATCCCCCCATTCACCCCCATCCCCTCCCTTTATCCCCCATCCCCTCCTTTATCCCCCATCCCCTCCTTTATCCCCCATCCCCTCCCTTTATCCCCATCCCCTCCCTTATCCCCCATCCCCTCCCCTTCATCCCCCATCCCCTCCCTTCATCCCCCCCATCCCCTCCCTTCATCCCCCCATCCCCTCCCTTCATCCCCCCCATCCCCTCCCTTCATCCCCCCCATCCACTCCTTCATCCCCCCCATCCCCTCCCTTCATCCCACCCATCCCCTCCCTTCTTCCCCCCATCCCCTCCCTTCATCCTCCCCATCCCCCCTTCATCCTCCCCATCCCCTCGCTTCATCCCACCATCCCCCTCGCTTCATCCCACCATCCCCCTCTTCATCCCCCATCCATACCCCCTTCATCGCCCCCATTCATCCCCCATCCCCTCCCTTCATCCCCCATCCCCTCCCTTCATCCTCCCCATCCACTCCCTTCATCCCCCCATCCCCTCCTTCATCCCCCCATCCCCTCCCTTCATCCCCCCCATCCCCTCCTTCATCCCCCCCATCCCCTCCCTTCATCCCCCCATCCCTCCCATCATCCCCTCCCATCATCCCCCCCCATCCCCTCCCTTCATCCCCCCATCCCCTCCCTTCATCCCCCCCATCCCCTCCCTTCATCCTCCCCATCCCCTCCCTTCATCCTCCCCATCCCCTCCCTTCATCCTCCCCATCCCCTCGCTTCATCCCACCATCCCCCTCGCTTCATCCCACCATCCCCCTCTTCATCCCCCCATCCATACCCCCTTCATCGCCCCATTCATCCCCCATCCCCTCCCTTCATCCCCATCCCCTCCCTTCATCCTCCCCATCCACTCCCTTCATCCCCACCATCCCCTCCCTTCATCCTCCCCCATCCCCTCCCTTCATCCTCCCCCATCCCCTCCCTTCATCCTCCCCTTCCCCCCTTCATCCTTCCCATCCCCTCGCTTCATCCCACCCATCCCCCTCTTCATCCCCCCATACATACCCCCTTCATTGCCCCCATTCATCCCCCAATCCCCTCCCCTTCATCCTTCTACTTCCATCTTCACTCCCACCATCCCCTCCCTTCATCCCCCATCCCCTCTCTTCATCCTCCCCATCCCCCCTTCATCCTCCCCATCCCCCTCGCTTCATCCCACCATCCCCCTCGCTTCATCCCACCATCCATCTCTTCATCCCCCATCCATACCCCCTTCATCGCCCCCATTCATCCCCCATCCCCTCCCTTCATCCCCCATCCCCTCCCTTCATCCCCCATCCCCTCCCTTCATCCCCCATCCCCTCCCTTCATCCCCCCCATCCCCTCCCTTCATCCCCCCCATCCCCTCCCTTCATCCCCCCCATCCCCTCCCTTCATCCCCCCATCCCCTCCCTTCATCCCCCCATCCCCTCCCTTCATCCCCCCCATCCCCTCCCTTCATCCCCCCCATCCCCTCCCTTCATCCCCCCATCCCCTCCCTTCATCCCCCCCATCCCCTCCCTTCATCCCCCCCATCCCCTCCCCTTCATCCCCCCCATCCCCTCCCTTCATCCCCCCCCATCCCCTCCCTTCATCCCCCCATCCCCTCCTTCATCCCCCCCATCCCCTCCCTTCATCCCCCCCATCCACTCCCTTCATCCCCCCCATCCACTCCCTTCATCCCCCCCATCCCCTCCCTTCATCCCCCCCATCCCCTCCCTTCTTCCCCCCCATCCCCTCCCTTCATCCTCCCCATCCCCCCTTCATCCTCCCCATCCCCTCGCTTCATCCCACCACCCCCCTCGCTTCATCCCACCATCCCCCCTCTTCATCCCCCCATCCATACCCCCTTCATCGCCCCCATTCATCCCCCATCCCCTCCCTTCATCCCCCATCCCCTCCCTTCATCCCCCATCCCCTCTCTTCATCCTCACCATCCCCCCTTCATCCTCCCCATCCCCCTCGCTTCATCCACCATCCCCCTCGCTTCATCCCACCATCCATCTCTTCATCCCCCCTTCCATACCCCCTTCATCGCCCCCATTCATCCCCCATCCCCTCCCTTCATCCCCCATCCCCTCCCTTCATCCCCCATCCCCTCCCTTCATCCCCCCCATCCCCTCCCTTCATCCCCCCCATCCCCTCCCTTCATCCCCCCCATCCTCTCCCTTCATCCCCCCATCCCCTCCCTTCATCCCCCCCATCCCCTCACTTCATCCCCCCCATCCCCTCCCTTCATCCCCCCCATCCCCTCCCTTCATCCTCCCCATCCACCCCTTCATCCTCCCCATCCCCTCGCTTCATCCCACCATCCCCCTCGCTTCATCCCACCATCCCCCTCTTCATCCCCCCATCCATACCCCCTTCATCGCCCCATTCATCCCCCATCCCCTCCCTTCATCCCCATCCCCTCCCTTCATCCTCCCCATCCCCTCGCTTCATCCCACCATCCCCCTCGCTTCATCCCACCATCCCCCTCGCTTCATCCCACCATCCCCCTCTTCATCCCCTCATCCATACCTCCTTCATCGCCCCCATTCATCCCCCATCCCCTCCCTTCATCCCCTATCCCCTCCTTCATCCCCCATCCCTCCCTTCATCCCCCCCATCCCCTCCCTTCATCCCCCCCATCCCCTCCCTTCATCCCCCCCATCCCCTCCTTTCATCCCCCCCATCCCCTCCTTTCATCCCCCCCATCCCCTCCTTTCATCCCCCCCATCCCCTCCTTTCATCCCCCCCATCCCCTCCCTTCATCCCCCCCATCCCCTCCCTTCATCCCCCCATCCCCTCCCTTCATCCTCCCCATCCCTCCCCTTCATCCAACCCATCCCCTCGCTTCATCCCACCCATCCCCCTCGCTTCATCCCACCATCCCCCTCTTCATCCCCCCATCCATATCCCCTTCATCCCCTCCCTTCATCCCCCATCCCCTCCCTTCATCCCCCATCCCCTCCCTTCACCCCCCATCCCCTCCCTTCATCCCCCATACCCTCCCTTCATCCCCCATACCCTCCCTTCATCCTCCCCATCCCCTCGCTTCATCCCACCATCCCCCTCGCTTCATCCCACCATCCCCCTCTTCATCCCCCCATCCATATCCCCTTCATCGCCCCCATTCATCCCCCATCCCCTCCCTTCATCCCCCATCCCCTCCCTTCATCCCCCATCCCCTCCCTTCATCCCCCATCCCCTCCCTTCATCCCCCATTCCCTCCCTTCATCCCCCATTCCCTCCCTTCATCCCCCATCCCCTCCCTTCATCCCCCATCCCCTCCCTTCATCCCCATACCCTCCCTTCATCCTCCATACCCTCCCTTCATCCTCCCCATCCCCTCGCTTCATCCCACCATCCCCCCTCGCTTCATCCCACCATCCCCCTCTTCATCCCCCCATCCATACCCCCTTCATCGCCCCCATTCATCCCCCATCCCCTCCCTTCATCCCCCATCCCCTCCCTTCATCCCCCATCCCCTCCCTTCATCCCCCATCCCCTCCCTTCATCCCCCATCCCCTCCCTTCATCCCCCATCCCCTCCCTTCATCCCCCATTCCCTCCCTTCATCCCCATCCCCTCCCTTCATCCCCCATCCCCTCCCTTCATCCCCCATACCCTCCCTTCATCCTCCATACCCTCCCTTCATCCTCCCCATCCCCTCGCTTCATCCCACCATCCCCCTCGCTTCATCCCACCATCCCCCTCTTCATCCCCCCATCCATACCCCCTTCATCGCCCCCATTCATCCCCCATCCCCTCCCTTTATCCCCCATCCCCTCCCTTTATCCCCCCATCCCCTCCCTTTATCCCCCATCCCCTCCCTTCATCCCCCATCCCCTCCCTTCATCCCCCCCCATCCCCCTCCCTTCATCCCCCCCATCCCCTCCCTTCATCCCCCCCATCCACTCCCTTCATCCCCCCCATCCCCTCCCTTCATCCCCCCCATCCCCTCCCTTCTTCCCCCCATCCCCCCCTCATCCTCCCCATCCCCTCGCTTCATCCCACCATCCCCCTCGCTTCATCCCACCATCCCCCTCGCTTCATCCACCATCCCCCCTCTTCATCCCCCCCATCCATACCCCCTTCATCGCCTCCATTCATCCCCCATCCCCTCCCTTCATCCCCCATCCCCTCCCTTCATCCTCCCCATCCCCTCCCTTCATCCCCCCATCCCCTCCCTTCATCCCCCCCATCCCCTCCCTTCATCCCCCCCATCCCCTCCCTTCATCCCCCCCATCCCCTCCCTTCATCCCCCCATCCCCTCCCATCATCCCCTCCCATCATCCCCCCCATCCCCTCCCTTCATCCCCCCCATCCCCTCCCTTCATCCCACCCATCCCCTCCCTTCATCCTCCCCATCCCCTCCCTTCATCCTCCCCATCCCCTCCCTTCATCCTCCCCATCCCCTCGCTTCATCCCACCATCCCCCTCGCTTCATCCCACCATCCCCCTCTTCATCCCCCCATCCATACCCCCTTCATCGCCCCCATTCATCCCCCATCCCCTCCCTTCATCCCCCATCCCCTCCCTTCATCCTCCCCATCCACTCCCTTCATCCCCCCCATCCCCTCCCTTCATCCTCCCCCATCCCTCCCTTCATCCTCCCCTTCCCCCCTTCATCCTTCCCATCCCCTCGCTTCATCCCACCATCCCCCTCTTCATCCCCCCATCCATACCCCCTTCATTGCCCCCATTCATCCCCCATCCCCTCCCTTCATCCCCCATCCCCTCCCTTCATCCCCCATCCCCTCTCTTCATCCTCCCCATCCCCCCTTCATCCTCCCCATCCCCCTCGCTTCATCCCACCATCCCCCTCGCTTCATCCCACCATCCATCTCTTCATCCCCCCATCCATACCCCCTTCATCGCCCCCATTCATCCCCCATCCCCTCCCTTCATCCCCCATCCCCTCCCTTCATCCCCCATCCCCTCCCTTCATCCCCCCCATCCCCTCCCTTCATCCCCCCCATCCCCTCCCTTCATCCCCCCCATCCCCTCCCTTCATCCCCCCCATCCCCTCCCTTCATCCCCCCATCCCCTCCCTTCATCCCCCCATCCCCTCCCTTCATCCCCCCCATCCCCTCCCTTCATCCCCCCATCCCCTCCCTTCATCCCCCCCATCCCCTCCCTTCATCCTCCCCATCCCCCCTTCATCCTCCCCATCCCCTCGCTTCATCCCACCATCCCCCTCGCTTCATCCCACCATCCCCCTCTTCATCCCCCCATCCATACCCCCTTCATCGCCCCCATTCATCCCCATCCCCTCCCTTCATCCCCCATCCCCTCCCTTCATCCTCCCCATCCCCTCGCTTCATCCCACCATCCCCCTCGCTTCATCCCACCATCCCCCCTCGCTTCATCCCACCATCCCCCTCTTCATCCCCTCATCCATACCTCCTTCATCGCCCCATTCATCCCCCATCCCCTCCCTTCATCCCCTATCCCCTCCCTTCATCCCCCATCCCCTCCCTTCATCCCCCATCCCCTCCCTTCATCCCCCCCATCCCCTCCCTTCATCCCCCCCATCCCCTCCCTTCATTCCCCCCCATCCCCTCCCTTCATCCCCCCCATCCCCTCCCTTCATCCCCCCCATCCCCTCCCTTCATCCCCCCCATCCCCTCCCTTCATCCCCCCCCATCCCCTCCCTTCATCCCTCCCATCCCCTCCCTTCATCCCCCCCATCCCCTCCCTTCATCCTCCCCATCCCCCCTTCATCCTCCCCATCCCCTCGCTTCATCCCACCATCCCCCTCGCTTCATCCCACCATCCCCCTCTTCATCCCCCCATCCATATCCCCTTCATCGCCCCCATTCATCCCCCATCCCCTCCCTTCATCCCCCATCCCCTCCCTTCATCCCCCATCCCCTCCCTTCATCCCCCATCCCCTCCCTTCATCCCCCATACCCTCCCTTCATCCTCCATACCCTCCCTTCATCCTCCCCATCCCCTCGCTTCATCCCACCATCCCCCTCGCTTCATCCCACCATCCCCCTCTTCATCCCCCCATCCATATCCCCTTCATCGCCCCCATTCATCCCCCATCCCCTCCCTTCATCCCCCATCCCCTCCCTTCATCCCCCATCCCCTCCCTTCATCCCCCATCCCCTCCCTTCATTCCCCCCCATCCCCTCCCTTCATTCCCCCCCATCCCCTCCCTTCATTCCCCCCCATCCCCTCCCTTCATCCCCCCCATCCCCTCCCTTCATCCCCCCCATCCCCTCCCTTCATCCTCCCCATCCCCCCTTCATCCTCCCCATCCCCTCGCTTCATCCCACCATCCCCCCTCGCTTCATCCACCATCCCCCTCTTCATCCCCCCATCCATATCCCCTTCATCGCCCCCATTCATCCCCCATCCCCTCCCTTCATCCCCCATCCCCTCCCTTCATCCCCCATCCCCTCCCTTCATCCCCCATCCCCTCCCTTCATCCCCCATCCCCTCCCTTCATCCCCCATCCCCTCCCTTCATCCCCCATCCCCTCCCTTCATCCCCCATACCCTCCCTTCATCCCCCATACCCTCCCTTCATCCTCCATACCCTCCCTTCATCCTCCCCATCCCCTCGCTTCATCCCACCATCCCCCTCGCTTCATCCCACCATCCCCCTCTTCATCCCCCCATCCATACCCCCTTCATCGCCCCCATTCATCCCCCATCCCCTCCCTTCATCCCCCATCCCCTCCCTTCATCCCCCATCCCCTCCCTTCATCCCCCCATCCCCTCCCTTCATCCCCCCCATCCCCTCCCTTCATCCCCCCATCCCCTCCCTTCATCCCCCCATCCCCTCCCTTCATCCCCCATCCCTCCCTTCATCCCCCCCATCCCCTCCCTTCATCCCCCCATCCCCTCCCTTCATCCCCCCCATCCCCTCCCTTCATCCTCCCCATCCCCCCTTCATCCTCCCCATCCCCTCGCTTCATCCCACCATCCCCCTCGCTTCATCCCACCATCCCCCTCTTCATCCCCCCATCCATACCCCCTTCATCGCCCCCATTCATCCCCCATCCCCTCCCTTCATCCCCCATCCCCTCCCTTCATCCTCCCCATCCCCGTCGCTTCATCCCACCATCCCCCTCGCTTCATCCCACCATCCCCTCGCTTCATCCCACCATCCCCCTCTTCATCCCCCTCATCCATACCTCCTTCATCGCCCCCATTCATCCCCCATCCCCTCCCTTCATCCCCTATCCCCTCCCTTCATCCCCCATCCCCTCCCTTCATCCCCATCCCCTCCCTTCATCCCCCCCATCCCCTCCCTTCATCCCCCCCATCCCCTCCCTTCATTCCCCCCCATCCCCTCCTTCATCCCCCCCATCCCCTCCCTTCATCCCCCCCATCCCCTCCCTTCATCCCCCCCATCCCCTCCCTTCATCCCCCCCATCCCCTCCCTTCATCCCCCCCATCCCCTCCCTTCATCCCCCCCATCCCCTCCCTTCATCCTCCCCATCCCCCTTCATCCTCCCCATCCCCTCGCTTCTTCCCACCATCCCCCTCGCTTCATCCCACCATCCCCCTCTTCATCCCCCCATCCATATCCCCTTCATCGCCCCCATTCATCCCCCATCCCCTCCCTTCTTCCCCATCCCCTCCCTTCATCCCCCATCCCCTCCCTTCATCCCCCCATCCCCTCCCTTCATCCCCCATCCCCTCCCTTCATCCCCCATACCCTCCCTTCATCCTCCATACCCTCCTTCATCCTCCCCATCCCCTCGCTTCATCCCACCATCCCCCTCGGCTTCATCCCACCATCCCCTCTTCATCCCCCCATCCATATCCCCTTCATCGCCCCCATTCATCCCCCATCCCCTCCTTCATCCCCCATCCCCTCCCTTCATCCCCCATCCCCTCCCTTCATCCCCATCCCCTCCCTTCATTCCCCCCCATCCCCCTCCCTTCATTCCCCCCCATCCCCTCCCTTCATTCCCCCCCATCCCCTCCTTCATCCCCCCCATCCCCTCCCTTCATCCCCCCATCCCCTCCTTCATCCTCCCCATCCCTCCGCTTCATCCCCTCCCTTCATCCCCACCCCTCGCTTCATCCCACCATCCCCCTCTTCATCCCCCCATCATATCCCCTCATCGCCCCATTCATCCCCATCCCTCCCTTCATCCCCATCCCTCCTTCATCCCCATCCCCTCCCTTCATCCCCCATCCCCTCCCTTCATCCCCCATCCCCTCCCTTCATCCCCCATCCCCTCCCTTCATCCCCCATCCCCTCCCTTCATCCCCCATCCCCTCCCTTCATCCCCCATACCCTCCCTTCATCCCCCATACCCTCCCTTCATCCTCCATACCCTCCCTTCATCCTCCCCATCCCCTCGCTTCATCCCACCATCCCCTCGCTTCATCCCACCATCCCCCTCTTCATCCCCCCATCCATATCCCCTTCATCGCCCCCATTCATCCCCCATCCCCTCCCTTCATCCCCCATCCCCTCCCTTCATCCCCCATCCCCTCCCTTCATCCCCCATCCCCTCCCTTCATCCCCCATCCCCTCCCTTCATCCCCCATACCCTCCCTTCATCCCCCATACCCTCCCTTCATCCTCCCATACCCTCCCTTCATCCTCCCCATCCCCTCGCTTCATCCCACCATCCCCCTCGCTTCATCCCACCATCCCCCTCTTCATCCCCCCATCCATACCCCCTTCATCGCCCCCATTCATCCCCCATCCCCTTCCCTTTATCCCCCATCCCCCTCCCTTTATCCCCCATCCCCTCCCTTCATCCCCCCCATCCCCTCCCTTCATCCCCCCCATCCCCTCCCTTCAT